>NC_086233.1:45362373-45557373 GCF_036321145.2 Pelmatolapia mariae | reverse complement strand
CCAGTGATGACACAAACAGTTTGACAGTGTGGGAAAGTGGAAGTGATAAGCTTAGATTAAGCTGACAGCACCTGGGAGCGGACAAATGTGAGGCCATAGATCTATCTATCTGAGCTTGCGCATGAGCTTCATTAGTTTATGACTTACTGGACACTTTATTAGCCACAGCTTCCGACTACCCGGCTGGACTAGTTGGACCCTTCTCCCTTGGCTTAATTCTTCAACATGCAGATTCAAGAAGGTGTTTGAAACATTCCTTAGAGATTTTGATCCATATTACCACTCACCAGACCAGGCAATACTTTTACATTGTCCACTCTCTTCTATTGTAGAATTTGATGAGCTCTTGTGATTTGCACCCTTAGTTTATTGCTCTTAGCTGACAGAAGTAATTTTCTGCCGCTGATGTGATTAAGGTTCAACGTGTTATGTATTCAAAGATGCTCTTTTGCATACCTTTGTTGTAACAAGGAGTTAACAAGTTCCTGTTTCCTTCCCATCAACTTAAAGCAGCGTGGCCATTTTTCACATTTTTCACATGGCACAAACAGCAAATGGAGATTTTCTCTTTTTCAGATAATTTTCTAAATTGTAGAAGTGGTTGCGTGGGAAAAATCACAGTAAATGAGCAGTAATACAAGATCTTCTGGCATTAAGAACATGCCAAGTTCAAAGCCAGTCAAATCACCTCTGTTCCTCACTCTGATAAGCTTGAACTTTGTGTTGACCATGTCTACATGCAATGAATTGCTGCCATACGTTTGGTTGAGGGTGTGTGTTAGATATGTCTCAAATAGAGCAAAGATAGCACTCCCTCTCCCAAGCTAAGCTAACTATTTCCTCATCTCTTTATATGTAATGAATAAAAACTTTGTCAAAATATTTGAAGAAAAATTCACAGCATTGCAGACAATACTTTTACATTGTCCACTCTACTTCTATTGTAGAATTTGGTGAGCCCTTGTGATTTGTGCTGCTATAACACTGTCGGACTAACACTGTACAATTTTTTTTAGAAAGAAGCGCCGTCTCTCAAAGCCAATCAGGCATTCTGTCATTTTAATTTCATGACCTGTGCCGTCAACCAAGTTTGGTCAGAAATTATAATATGCTGTGCTAGTAGTAGCTAACAGATCAGTAACTGCTTACTGTAATGACATTACAGTTCTCAGTAACAATATTAAACTATTATATTACAGTTAAAATTATGTTGTTACTTGCATTACAAATGTCCTTCAGTTATCTGAACTAGTGCTACAGTCAATTTCATTTCAGGTGCAGGAGGTCAAAATGGTGGAGTAGTCTACAACTTTGAGGAGTGGAGATATGAACATGGATTTTATTTTTATTTCAAGAAAGGATAAGAGCATTAGGGACATGCAAACTGTGTTCAGGACAGAAACAGCAGCAAAAATATTAATACAAGAACTTCAGGTCTTTGCAACCTGCTGCAGACCAGATGTTAAGACAAAGCTAGCAAAAAAAAAAAAAAACCCAGGATGTTAAAGACTTCTTTCTACCTGTTCATGTTTCTAAAGCAGACTCGCTTCGGGGATCGCTCTGAAGTGTCCTTTGGGCTGGTTTTCAACTTTGCTTTCTGTTGTTGTATCTTGGTCCTTATTAGGATTGGGATTAGTGTTGGTGTGTTTGTGTTAGTGTGCGGTTTATATTGTTAATTTGTCATTATGTTGCAGCATGCATCATGTCATTTTACAAAGAATTAGGAAAGTAATGTAACGACTAGTGTAACATATTACTTCCTACAGCAAGGACTAGGTAACATAAAAGTAATGCAGCTTTACGGAAAGGTTATGTGTAATGTATTGCTTTAGTTACAACCCCAACACTGGCAGTGGTAGTCTCCAAGATCTGTACAAAGTCGTTGAAGGAGTTCCCTTTTAAATGTGGCCAGCAGCCGTGCTGGTGTCCCCTAAATTTCAGTCTTTATGCCAGCCTAAGCTAAAGGACTCTTGGGTCTTTTTCATTGATTCAACTTCTAATATATCATGAAGAAACCCATTTTTACTGTTGTTTTTTTTCCCAATTGCACAACTGTTGTTGTTGTTTTGTTTTTTATCTGGCATACCAAGAATATTTCATTCACTTAAGACGAGCAGCATCAAATCAGAGAAAAAATATTGACTCATCACATCTCACATTTACTCATATGTTTACATCATGGTTAATAAAATGATAGTTAATCAAAACCAACATCAGTATACTAATAAATCCCACATTAGTGTTACTTTCTCTTATTGGCCCACAGTCTTTAGTGTCCTAGCTGCGATGGCAGATCTCGCAACACTCCAGACAAAACTCGAGACACTCGGTTGGCTCGCAGCAGGACTCGAACAATACGGAGTGGCAGTGGGCGTGGCAGTTGAGCTCCTCCACGGGAACCTCCTGAACGGCTGAACAGCAGCGGGTGCACGCGTGGCAGCAGGAGGAGCAGAGGGCGTGAAGGCATGACGAGCAAGCCTCCATGAGACCCAGGAGCAGCACGGAGCAGTGGCACCACAGGCACGCCAGCAGCAGGTGAAAGCACGTGTCTGCAAAGAACACACGCAAAATCAGACACAAAACAGATTCAGCAACGTTCATCACGTGAGGTCAAACATGTTGTGTTCTAAGAGCTTGCCGCATCCCATCACAAACTGGGATTAACGACTCTATTAACCCTAAATTAATCTCTCACATGTTTGTTTGCAGTGGCAGCTGAAAGTTGAAAGATAAACTATTCTGCCGCAATGATCAAGTGTGATTGTGTTTACTTAATCACAGAGCTTTGTTCAGTCCTCGGGGGAAAATAAAAAAGGCCGCAGAGGGCTTCCAGTGATGAACAACAACTAGGAAGGAGCTGTCACATGATAATTGTGCCGCTTCCTAAATTAGGTGCAGATGAAATTGCATACATTAACCCCACCAGTGGGTTACAGGGCGTCTCTCGCGATCCCAACAGTTGTATTGTTACGAAGCTAATGTTTTCATCCTCACACGGACTGGATAGCATGTGATATCATGCAAATCAAGCTGTTTTATCCTGTTTACTGAAGGAAATAAATGAAAAGGAGGCGGCAGAATTCCCTGGGGAGTGGGGTTGAGCGTTTTCCTGCTTAGCCGCCTGAATTATACACCCCCCACCTATAACTTATGGTAATACTTGTGCGTAGATGAAAATGGAGCATTATCTGTGGCTACTGTATTGATTTAATGAGTAACTTCATAGAGATAACAACATGAACACAATGATAAACAAGGAGTGGCCCATTGCACACTTGGAGAAAACAAGAGAAAGTGCAGCTTTAAAGTCTTTCAGCAAAACTTGAAACAGCTAAATTTGTATAGAAAGAGCCACTTTTATCTTCTTTGGTAACTCATTTGAATGTAAACTATATTGCCAAAAGAATTCACTCAGCTGCCTTCACACACATATGAACCTGACTGCCATCCCTTTCTTAATCCATAGGGTTTAATGTCATGTAGGCCCACCCTTTGCAGCTATAACAGCTTCAACTCCACTGGGAAGGCTGTCCACAAGGTTTAGGAGTGGGTTTATGGGAATTTTGGGCCATTCCTTCGTTCTTCACTGTATTTGTGAGGTCAGACACTGATGCTGGATGAGAAGGCCTGGCCCCACTCTTAAATCATCCCAAACAAACGTGCTTAAACATTAAGAGCTTTTTAGAGCGAACCATTCTTTCACAAATGTTCGTAGAAGCAGTCTGCATACCTAGCTGCTTTACTTTATACACCTGTGACCAGAGACTGGGAGTCTGATTACTTTTTTCGAGTAATGAGCAAAGTATTACTATTACTATTGCAAAAAAACTAATTAGATTACTCTTACTTTCCTGTAAGCAAAAAATGTTTTTGTCAAAAAAATGACAAAAACACAAGTGTCCGCTGTACACTTGCGAAGAAAACCTCTTTCTGCAGCGAAAAATTAAACTTCAAATCTGAGCAAGCACCTAGCACGCTGCCACGGGAATGTGAAATTCATAGAGAAAGCCCCGGATCCTCCCACTGACATGACCGTTGTAGCACCTGGCAAACCTCCACTGGCCCCACTCCTGCTAAACAAGTGAAAACAGACTTAGTGCTGCTGAATCTTTGATTTTATTTATTTTTTGGTGTGTTTTACTTGCATCTATTTGAAAGAGTGAGTGTAAACACAAAAGATTATTTTATTTTAGATCCTGGAATATACAGAAAATAGGTTTAAATGTAATAAGTTTTAAAAAGAGACTTTTTCATTTGATTACATTTTATATGATGGATTATGCAGAAAAAAATAGAACTGGACTGAAAGGTCTATTGCTTTATAAAGTATTCAGGTTGTAAATCATGTTTTTAAAAAGTAACTAAGTAATAAAGTAACTAATTACTTTTGAAAATAAGTAATCAGTAAAGTAAGGGGATCACTTTCTGGGAGAAGTAATCAGTAACTAACTACTATTTTCAAGTAACTTGACCAACACTTCCTGTGACCATGGAGGGTTACGGGTGAATTTAATGATTTGGATGGGTGAGTGAATACTCACTTGGTAATAATAAGTAAGTAAGTAAGTAAAGTTTATATATATTGTGTCTATCAATCTCTTCCTGACTTAACTGTATATTCTCAGTTTATTAGCTTAATCAATTCCTCAGATTAAAAGTGAGAACAGACAGATGTCACAATATAACCATATAGAAGCAGTAATATAGAAAAAAATGAATATTTTTACTGTGTAATAACTTTTGATATTGTGTATGTTAATATCACAATTATTATTGTCTTAGTCCAGAAATACAGAACTTGCCTTGTCTTGGAAAGGAAAATTGATCTGCTAGCGTATTAAAATTGCTTACTGTGTGTATCAAAATAAACGTTACAGTTTGTACTTTCGGTTCACATCGTCATTGTTCTTTACATTATGTAAATTAAGTCATACTATAGAACTTACCAGCAGGTGTAGCCGCAGTTTGGTGTGATCCAGCCGCAGCACCTGTCTCCCTTCTCCTTTTACTGCTCCTGCTGCCGCTGTGCACTGACAACCTGGAGCCCTGCAGTCTGTCATCTGGAGCTGTGAGGCCACACCGTGGACACACGGGCTTCTGCTGGTGGTCAGATGTATGTTTCTTAAACGCTGCTGCCTCCTGTGAGGCCTCTGCTGGTGGAGAAACAGCAGGCAGAGGCTGAGCTGGAAATGGAAGGATCAACTCGTGAGATCGTTGCAACTAAATGCTGAATGAAACAGTTTTCTGGCACATGTCGTTATATGTCTGTCTTTATCATTAGTTATAATTTGATTAAGTATTTCAATGATTAATTACAATGTGAATTAAACAGGAAATTTCTTAGTTTACACGTTCTCAATAACCTGATCAGTCAGCGTAACAATGAATTTTTGTTACTGTATTCTTAATGCTTCGCAGGTCTCTTTGTTTCCACTTACAGCTGATAAGATCAGTGGTGATGGTATTTCCTCTGCTAACAGGGTCACCCACTGAAAGGATTTCCTGGGCTGATTTTAGAGACGCGCTACCTTGAGACACAAAAAGAAAGACAAGTTAGATGTTGAGTTGGTAAAAAGGCAAAAAACTCTATCGTGAATGCACTCAGCTCTTATATATTTGCCAGAATATTTCAATATTTGACAAATGTAATGGAAACTTCTTAAGTTGTGAGCTCTTATTGCTGTCCCATATTGCTTTATTGTGTCCAAAAAGCTTTTGACCCTTTGCCCATTTTGTGGAGAAACACTAAAACCTTTAAATACGGAAAAATAGAAATCCTTACAAATAGTGAACAGAGGAACCAAATGTTTATCCTTGTTTCTGTATTGGTTGAGAAAAACTATAAAACCTTGCACCTCCACCCTCACACCCTTTCTCTTGATTTCTTAAAAATTACACCATTGTTTACATATGCTAATTAGGAAAAAGAGCGAGACTTTTGTCAATGTCCATCAAAAATCCAAATATCTACTCAGACTTAACATCCTATTAACATAACTGTAAGTTAGTTGAATTATTTGTTTTTACATCACAACATCTGCACTTACCTTTAGTCTGGCTTGTTTTTTGCTCCTCCCCATCCACAGATAAGTGCTCTCCTGGTAACATGTCTGGTATACATGACTGCTCAGGATCCTTCTTACGCTTTGTTCACTCGATCTCCTCCTTCACCCTCTGGCTTCTGTCCACACCAAAGGGTCAGGAAACCTCCACCAACACCCAACATGCCGACATGAGTCACCGCTCAGGAGGCTTTTAGCTGTGCTCTTTGTGTGTGTGTGTTTTGTTGTGAGTTAATAACAATCCCCTTCCCAACAGAGCGGCTGTGCCAAACATTGCTGATCACAGAGCACAAAGAAAGCCGAGGCCTTGCTGAGTGACTTCAAGTTGCTTTCTCTGTTCTGCTTTTAGTCACCTAACACAATGGAGACACATACCCCATGAGTGTGTCAGCTGAATACTGTGTATGTTCTCTTGCCTCTTTCTCACACAAGCCAAACCGATAAAAGTTGTCTGCTGTCTAGCTTTTAGTATGCATAACATAGTAATATTTCCCATGTGAGATGAGAAGATGCCACTAATTTCAAGAAAAGTCATATTTTTATGTGTGCCATAAAGCAGGATATTTTCCTGTTTTGTCCATTGCTCTGTTTACCTTTCACAATTGTTCAAATACCTTAAAATGTAAAAAGAACAGAGTAAAAAGTCAACATTTGTCATTGACAAGCCAACATTCAGTCCTGAGCCTGACATGCTTGTTTTAATCCTAAGAGCTTCTGTGGAGAAACAGAGCGTTTAAGCTGCCAGCTTTGTTTTTTTTTTTTTAAATCTCCAATCATTCATTTCATCAGGACCAGGGGTTTTAATCATTACCAATAAGGTGGTTAAGCCAAGAAGCTGCTCAGAACATTTTTATGACATTAAGTTTCTTTTTAATGACTTTAGATGCAATCAGTGTGTAAAATCAGTGTGTAAATGTCTGGCATCATTTCTGAATTGTGATTTTTTTTCAGCTGTTTAACTTATTTGTTAAGAGATGGTTAATTAGATAGAAACATTTTGAGAATATCCTTTTACTTTTTCTTTTCACACCAAAAGAAAACTTTTTAAAATTCAGATATTTCAAAGATTTTACATTTCTGGCTCACAAGATCAATTTAGACTAAAATAAAAATAAATTGCTTAAACTTGACTTGAAAATTGAGCTTGACAGTTTCTGGTGTGTAAAGATTTGCCACATCATTGCATCGTTGGATTTAAAAGATGAAATCAGTAATAAGCAGTTTAAATACATTTAAATCTTTGTATGTGGAGATATTGTTTTTCCCGCAGAAGAGAACTTCGCGAACAGAACGAGCACATGTGCGACAGCATCATCATTACCCACTGATGAGAAGATGAACAGAGACCGGCCTTTTTGGAGGGGCTGTTGATTAAGTGCTGTCAAAAGTGCTACATTAAAAAACATGCTGACTGGCCCGCCTCGCAGTGAGTATATGGCACATCAAAGCAACACATAAGTGAAGCTGTTGAAGTTGTCTAGCACCATGCTAACTTTCAGTCAGTACGCACACGGCACGGAGGCAATCAGAAGAAAATGTCATCTAATAGGCTGACAGCAAATCAAAGCAAGACCCGAGAAGGAACAGCAAACCTAAAGTTAACATGTTATCAGCAAAGACAATTACTGACAATAGTCAAAACAGGGAGCCTTTTGTTCTGTGTTTGGTTGTGAAGTCTACAGTCACAGCTTCACTTCAGGGTGTGTATCAGTTGATGACACAATGTTGGGAGTGTTTATTTTATTATTTTAATTTGTGATAATTTAACAGGGATTGTAGCTGAGACCTCTTATCAGTGATCTTTAGGAGACCATAGAGAAAAAAAGTAAAATATAATATATTCATATAGTAATATAGAAAATACTTATTTCAGGGTATGGTACTATGATGTAAGTGAATGCAGAAGTTATTTTACTGTCTTTATGGAAATTTAATTAGCTTTATCTAATTTTGAAACACTTAGCAGTACTGTGAAATCTATGTAAAAATTAAAGTTATATGTTAAAATGTTATGTAATGGTTGTACTGACAGGGGCTGCAGGCATTTTTTGAAACAATGGTTTGGAGAAACCTCACAGTGTTTAAGTTACAAGTACATGCACCATGTCAAACAAATCCAAACATGACACTACAAATTTGCCTTTTTTTTTTTACTTTGTATAAATCAGCATTAAAAATACCCAACGCATGGGTGTTACATTTTTAAGTATGCAAGTTGATAACTGAAGGAAAAAGCATAATGTTGCACAGCCTTATAAATACAACATTAAACTATTATATATATTTTTTTATTGTTAAATGTTGGACACAAGCCTACAGACTGACACATCTTTACACACATTATACAGACCGTGTTCTCAATAACAAAAACAGAATCTTTATTTCAGTATACAGACCCTCATTTAAAAAAAACTGACCTGTGAAAATCAGATATTTTCTATCAATAATCATAACAGAGAAAACAGAAGAAACAGTGCACAACGAATGCTTTTCAGTTATTTAAAAGTGTCTTTGAGACACAAACTATTAACAAACATTATCAACAATCATTTTCTATATCATCATAAATAATTAATACAAAAGCGTACGGGTTGTTTTTGGTGAAAAATCACAAATTGTTCTAAATTGTTGCCATTTTCTTGGCAAGATGTCCGTTAGAAAGTCAAACAAAACAAACAAACAAACAAAAAATACTATTATCCTAAGAAATGCGACTAATCTCGGTCACCTTTAAATGCTATCAATTTGTTACATGTCAGAACTGTTTGATATTTGAATAATAACTGTTATTAAGATATACAGTCCAATATTTAAATATTTGATAAAAGTATTCCCAGCACAGAGACCACAAGTGGCACTATATTCTACTTTCTTTTGCTGTTTGGCTGAAATTGAGGAGAAATTGAGGCTGCTCTAATCTGTCTCAAAGCTAAATTTACTTTATTACATTTGCAGATGAATAGAAAATATTCTAAATGGTTTTAATGCTGATTTTACTGCTTTTATTAACAGTCAAAGAGTCATTCAAGGTCAAACAAATGCCCTCCATCATTTTCACTCATGTCTGGCTGCAGACTGACTGGTTTCACTGTGTGTATCAGACATCCTTGGTCATTGACCTTCAGCTCTTTGTCTTCAAGGAAAAGCGGCCTGTAAGAGGTTAAATAGAAAAGACATCAAACTTCAGAGTTATATCACTGAATTTTTTTGGAGTGAATTTTATATCAAAGCTAAACTCACGGCTGGACGCGAGGAGAGAAGTTTTGGTTTCTGTGGCTGTCAGCCATGCTGCTCTTTTGTATTTGACTCTTTGAATTTCCTCTTACGTTGTCTTTCTTGAGTCCTGGCAGTGACGCCTCTGCCAGTGCGGTCTGAAAGGAAAAGTGAGCATAAATGAAAGAGTGGCCATGCCCCCAACCTGTTAGCACTCCTGCGTTGAGAATGCATTGGCTCACCTGCAAGCCAGAATTCATTAGGGTCCCAAAACCTGCACTGGAGGAAATACTTTTCATCAGTGATGGATTTCTGCAGATAATAGAAAATAACAGATAACAGCAATGAAAATTCATAATGTATTTAACAAATGAATAGGAGTAAAGGGCCTCTACTGAATGGAATTTTGAATTTTCCAACCACATTTATCTATATTTTAAAGATTTTTGAGAATTTTTTTAAAGTCAACATTACCATCATCGGATTTGAGTGATAAAGGAGAGAGATCAGATTGGAATTTATGGATTGATTTCAACTTAAATTCCAAAGCCATGATTCCTGGAAATGCTAAAAATGTAACTTTTGTCTCCATTAATATTGCGCCGTATATTTCACAGCAATTTTCAATGAGACTCAGTTTTAAATAAATCACCTGCAGAGATGTCTGTCTTTAAAATAAGGAAACTAAACCTTTCCTTTTGGTTTTTGATGATACTTAGCACTGTTGTCCATAAGGCTGAATATAAATTTGTGAATTTACAAACAGCAGAAGTTTGTGGTGACTCATGCTAAAGCTGTGTTTTGTGATTAAAATGTGATATTTTGATTATTGTGTAATTAATTATCATTATATTTATGAAATATGTACAGATACCCTGATGGCGGCACTGCGATAAACAAGGAGGATCTACTGTACCCTGTGATCTTCTGGGATCGCCTCCTCTGGTATTCCACCTCATCCACAGTCCACACCGCACCTTTCACATTCTCCACGCGCACGAAACACTTGTGCAGGCTCAAGTTGTGTCGAACTGCATTCTGATCCAGATGAAATCAGAGTGAGGAAGATATTTCTGAATGCATGCTGCATGCATCGGGTATGACACACAGTGGGATACAGAGTTAATCATCTGCAGGTGGGATACCTTCCAAGTGGCGGCGTTGCGTCGGAAATAAGCAAATGTCCTTGTGAACCAGTTGTATATCTCGTTGAGGGTTAGTTGCATGTCTGATGCTTCCATGATAGCCTGTAGATGGAAAGGAAATAATACACTGTAGCACAATACAGGATCAAATTAAGGCCTTCACTAGTTTAGCGAAGGCAAGGAACAAAGATACGGCTTTTGTGTTTGTTTTAATTTAAGGAATCACCAATTCTGCAAAAATAATGCTCTAGTAGAAACAGATGCATGTTTTTGTATCAAGATTCACACTTTAATGCTACGAAAATGTTGAAAAAAATCAATTACAGATATTTCACAACCCTGCAGGTGAGCATGTATCTGGACCAGAAGGAGACTCCTGACATTTACTGCTTCCAGATATTTTTGAAGCACCCTGTGATCTATTAGATGTCTCACATGGTTACAAAGTATGAGCTGGTATGACTGCTTGGATTCTCTGGCATGAGTCTGCTAGTTGCTCCAAAGTGCAGGACGCAATGCCTTTGGTGAGGGAACTTTTACACTCCAAGCTCCAAACAGAAATGTAAAACCGACCTTTAATTGGACTCTTAATTGAAGTAGGCAACTACTTCCTTCTTTTTATTTACTTACTTTATTGTCTTTTTTATTGTGCTTAATCATTTCTATCCAGTTTTTTTTTTTACTCAGTTAATGATTCTTCTTCACACTTATTTTATCGACGTATTTAAAGTGTACTTGCACAGTTTTTACATTTTGTGCAATAGCAAAACAACATATAACACACTGTGACTCCACATGAGACATCAAAAATGTAAATGCATTGGTTAACTACACACACATATATGACATTTAATATACAAACATCAACCTAATACAATTTTTTACACACACACACACAAACAGAACAAAATTTCTAAACTTACATATACAAACCGAGGTTAAATATATAAAAGATATAAAAAGAAAAACACAAACAAGCACATTTTTTGATGTCAGGTGGATAAAAATATTGAAAATTAAATGTTTTATTCTGTTTTATAACATTATTCTGTCTTATAGTTAACTAGTGAGTCATGTGTAAACTATTTTTACTTATTAATCAGTTGTAAAAAGGCCTCATGTCAGTTTTTTCCATATTCACGCTCTAAAACCAGCTGACTGCTAAAACAACAGGAAAACATTCATATTTAACTTGATAAAAACTTCAAACACTGACTGAAAATTGTATCACTTGAATCAAGTTATTCAAATAAATATGCAACATAGAGATTCCATGAAAACATTGTTTATCCATCAATACGGGACCAGCAAATACAAAATAAAAGAAGGTGAATAGAAAATTTAAAAAAATCTGTCATACCTGTCGAATCAGTGTGGCATAGGTGAAAGGTGGTCTGAGATCAGTGTTTTTGTAAAGTTCATATTCATTTTCTGAAACAAGAAGAAAGCAGAATAAAGAAAAAGCAAAGTAAAAAATCTGGAACGAGCTGCTGTGTGTTGAGCAGCTTAAACAAGTGGCCAGGTTACACTTCACCTGAAGACAGCGAGTAGACCAGAGGGTGATTACGACGTCTCATAGGCCCAACGCCTGACGTGTGAGAGGGGAACTCTTTCTCACACCCCTGGGATGGAGTGCCAACAGGATCTAGAGGTCGAGGGGATACCTGGGCTGGGTCTGATGGTCTCAGCGAGGGCAAGCTGTTGGTGACTGAAGTGAGCTGAGAGTGACAAAAGCATGAAGTTAACAAAGGATCGAGAGCAGCGAACACTCTGACAGGGAAACAAAACAGAGTGGGAGATTCATAACAGGGTGTAACGGAGCGATTGGATTCGCCTCTTCAGAGGTGATTCCTCTAATATCACAATAAGGAGGAAGCCAATTATTGTTAATTATAGGGTGAAATTGTTTGGTGGGTGTTGTGATTATGGCGCAATATTTGCAAGATTAACAAATGATTAGCTCCCACATTATCACAGCACGTCTGTGCCAACAGCTGGACAGGAGAGGAGAGGAAGCACTCTGTACATTTAGTGTCCTCGCTTTGAAAAAGCACCGAGGGCTCCGCAAAGTAAAAGAGAAAAGATCAAATTAGAGCCATAGTCAAAAGGTGCTTTGTAAACTTTTTCAAAAAATGAATTTGTGTTTCAATTTGATAAAATATTTCTTACCAGGACTGTCATCCCACATAGCATTGCCTCAAAGCTGTGTTTTGGGGTTTTTTTGTTCCTAAGGAAATGTCAGCTTGCTTTTGCAACTCATTCAACTGTAAAAGTTCAACAAGTCAATTACAGCCTGGCAGTATCTTCATCAGCGCTAGAAGAGATGAGGGTGAAGCCAGATGTGCTGTTTTCTCCACATATTTGGAGTTTCCCCCCCGTAACGCCGTAAATATCACGGCTCATTTACTCGACCTGTGTTGTTTGCGCAGCTATTACTGAACGCTGCCTACCTGCGGGCCGCACGGGTCAGCAGCCGTGTCGGACTGTGGCGACTGTGCAGGCGCCGAGAGCGATTGAGCTTCTAAAGATGGCAGATGCAGGTGAGCCATCATTGCCTGCAGACGCTGCCGTTCTTTGCAGAGCTGTAAGAGGAGATGAAGAAAGGAAGCGGAAATTGTAGTGGATGGTGTCACATTGTAATCACCAAACAGAGGTTATTGAAATGGAAGGCTGTGAACCTGACAGATCTCTGGAAGAAAGCGTTCGTTCTGTGTCAAACACCAGGAAAAGCACAGCAGGGGCTGAATGTTGCATGAGGATTTAGCATAAACAGAAAGGTTTCTAGATAGTCGAGCATTGGAGAAATTAATCAAGTGTTTCTTGTTTGAAGTGACTGCAGACAAGCCTTGCTCCAAATATAAACTTTTTTTTTTTTTGGTTGGGTTGGGCATATATAAAGTATATAGAAAAATCCTCTTATCTCATGCATAATATCAGGTATCACCCATGTTTTAAATTATGACTGTATCATCATCTCAGTTCATCATTCAGTCTATAGAATATTACACATTTTGATGACGTAGCAACTAATCCCCCTCATGATCCATAACAATTTAGAGGTTATTGTAACGTGCGAAGCACCGAAAGAACGCTCTGAAAGTCAAGTCAAAGTTTATTTCTAGAGCACATTTTAAAAAAACTCAGCTCACCAAAGTGCACAGGTTATACAAAATGCACATTCATCCGTAACAGTCACCAAATACATACTAAAAATCATCAAATACAATCAATTAAGTATAAAAGCTAGGGTTCTCTGCTCAACTAGAACTGAAAGCAAGAATAACTAGGTTTTCAACAGAGACGTGGGCAGCTGAAACACTGCTGAAAAGGCTCTATCTCCTCTGCTTTAAGCCTGGATTTATGAACACTCGTGCTTCTGGTTTGTAGACCTCAGTTGGAAATTGCACATAAAATGACAAAATCAGTGTTGACCTTGAGAAAATCTTAACACTGTGCAAGTTTCAATAAATCTGACAAAATTCAAGCATCACTGCTTCCTTTTCTGTCAGTGATACTTATAAGTTAGAGTCCCTACCTGAAGCTCAAGCTGCTGAACCACCTGCATCTGGACTCTGCACTGGGCTGTACTTCTGTCATCCAGAGTGTGTTCACTGCTTATGTGCCTGAAACAAATAGAGCAAATATGTTAGGAGATTTTTTTAAATGTAGAAGTAGAGGAAGAATCTTTTATCTCTTATCAAATACTGTGGATAAAACAACATTTAGATCCACACTGATGATGAAGTGAATGTTATGGGCTATAACAACAACAGTAAGTATCTAAACAAAAATAAATCAAACTCAAATCAGCTGTGTGGTTATGAATTAAAGGATTTTACAATATTTGCAGAAAGAAAAATTAAGTTTAAGTTTATTTATATTGTTATTCTCATGTCTCAATGTTCTTTTTGGTTTTGAGTGAACAGTAAACAAACAAGCAACACAAACAATAAAATCGTGTTAATTTCTAATTTTAGTTTTAAATAACTAGATTTTTTTTCACAAAGTAACATAACTAACATAATAATTAACACATTTAACTGTAAGCTGATCAAAATCATAATTTTAAAATTGTAAAGTTTGAAAGAAGTAATCAAAATGAAAAAAGCAAATCCATAACAGTGGAGCTATTATCTAATTATGTGTCTTTTCAAATGTAATCCATTTCATTAAAAAAATGTGATTACATAATTCACATATTATCCATTACTATCTGAAGATGAGGTTAAGAGATGTCAGTTATTCTGCTGCATTGTTTTCACTGCTATATGTCAAAAATTAAAAGTGTGAAGATTGTTTAAACCTACTTGATAAACTGGCTGAAGTTTTCACAGACTGACTCACAACCGGGCCAATTACACACGCCGTGACCGAAGAGGGCGTGTTTGGCAGCATGATCACCTTTAACAGTGCTGATCGAGAGAGAGCGAGAGAAGGGCCTGTCAAGATTAAAGAAACCACAGCAGACAAACAACAAAACAGCAATAAAACAGATATAAGAGTGTTTTGTTTTCTTTTCAGGTAGCAGAAATGACAGGAGAGAGGTGGCAGGGAGCACTGACAAAAAAAAGCACAAAAAAAGGATAACTATTTACTTTTGATTCGGGACGTGTACTGCAGTTACGTAAACTTTTTCTTTGCTGATCCACTTCAGGTGGCGGAACACAAAGCAAACAAACAATACAAAATACATCGTCCCCAAGGGGAATTAAAAGTGAAGTCTCAAAAGCAAACATCTCCTCACCCACACCTTGAGAGAAAAAAAAATGTCTACAGATGACAAGTCTTTGATGTTAACAGAAAAAAGGCAGTGTCACCTGAGCACTCCTGCTGCTTACAGCGAGAACAGACGGCTCTTACCTTTCAGCTCTGTGAGGACAGGCAAACTGCTGGTCATCGGCTTGTCTCCCTGGGACTTTTGCTGACATTATTTTGCCAGCGGAAGATTCTCGATTCTCTTTTATTGTGATTTTATCTTCAGTCATTCCAATTGTGAACTCTTTCCATACTTGCTGCATCTCTGCAGGGCTGAGACAAGCTAAAAGATGATTGAAAACACAAAGTCTATCAATACTCCTGCAAATAGCAAAGTAGCTGTGGTGTATTTTTCTAGCGATGTAGCATTTGTTATTCAGTGTACATTAATTATACAGAGTCCCTACTGTTCCTTCAATCTCGAAATGATGACTTAAAACACATGGTATACACAAAATGAAAGAGTTGATTTGAAGAAACTTTTTTTTAATGTATAACTTTGGAAATAGATGTAAAGAGGAGTGACCTGGAGAGAGGGCGGGAGAGGACAGCGCTGGTCTGTGCGCCCGGAGAAACTGCTGCTGTTGCTGCTGCTGGAGTTGGATGAGCTGCTGGAAGACGAGCTGGGGAGAGGAGAGCTGGAGGACGGGGAAAGAAAGCATTTCTACTGAGGTAGTAAACACTGCCCTCACTCTCTTTTGCCATACCAGAGTGAGACCAGTCAGTCCATTAAAGGTCAAATCTGGTAGATGTTTAGATATTGATTCTGAGCTTTTAAGGTTGGAAAAGCATAATTTTAAGTCAGGTGATATCACCATTTAATGATAACGTTTAATGACTTCATCAGATGCTGAAATGATTTTAAAATAAAAGCCCAAATCCACATACTATTTCTGTTCAAGCTCAGATGTCAAAATTCTTTCAAAATAAAAGGCCAAATCCATTCACTATTTCACTTTAATCTCTACAACCAGAGAAAGGAAAAGAAATAAATATTTATTTTTTATATGTGTATCAATCTTCAACAATAGGATATCCTCCAAAAATATATAGGTGTGTAATAGTCTAGCCTGAGACTCTTACCTCTTTGATTTTCTTACTGGACTGTAGCTGAAGCAGCTGAATCTGTTGTTGCTGCTTCTTGTAGAACTCTTTCAGGTGATGCTATCAAAAAATGTAGCATTATCACGATCATTTAGACACTTATAACTGCTACTGGTAGAAATGTTTGTTTGTTTTATTTATTTTAGGCTGCCTCACGTTTGCCAATCTTAGGTGTGTGGTACAATTTCAGTATTTGGTATATTACAGAAGGTGGAAAGAATGACAAAAAGGTTTTTACTGAAGATAGAGATTTACAGACACACTAGCTGGGTATAGGCACTGTCTGATATTAAACTTGTTCAAAGACTGCGTGCTTAAGCATTAAAACACTTTAACCCAGGCAAACTCTTTATAAAAATCATGATTCTTTGTTGTTTCCCTGCTACAAGAGGAGAATAAATAACAACAAAGCAACAACAACAGAAACCACAGAAGAAAGGGGTCATAGGCTAACATTGTCATTTTAAACACTGATATGTTGGTGATATGATGATACTAAGCCAAAATTAATACATTCTATTTAATGAGATGGAGTTAAACCTTAGTGGAGAAAGTCTAGGTAACTCAAAAGGTTGAGTTAAAATCCAGAAGTGCAGGCCTTTTTAATTATTTTTTAATAATTATACCTTTTGGTTCTCCTAGTATAAGTCATAATGTGCTAGCACTAGCACTTTTGCACTTTATCTAATGTTAAATATGTATTATGACATTTAGTAAGCTGCTGTGTTATTGTTGTATTATTATTATTATTATTATTATTATTATTATTATACATATTGTTTGATTGGTTGACTTTGGAACACCAGTTTGCTTTGGAATGACTAACTTACAAATTAGCTCACCTTGATAGCTTTAAGCTCATGTTAATCATGGCCTCAGTCTAAATCATTTTGCAGTAACATTAACTCAAATATCTAACCTTATAACCACATTGTATTCTCATTGTCATAAGTTCCCATTGATAAGAGTTTTGTAGTTTTTTAACGCTTGTTAGCTAAGTGACGTCTCTTAGCTAGTAAACTAGGCTAAATTAACAACAATCATAATAATAATTATATGTATATGCAAATAATAAATAAACAAATAAATAGTTGTTAAAGTAGCCAATTTACAAACTTTGCTGTGTTATGTAAGTCATGTTTATCAAACACCACCACCCTGACATGTATATATGTTAACTGTGCGTATACCTGCTGAAGCAGAAGGGCTTGCTGCTTCTGGTGGATCAGAGCCTGCAGCTGGTTGGGAGCCAGAAACTGCTGAATCTGCTGCGGGGCCATCATAGCAAGAAAGACCTCAAAGAAGAAGAGGAAGGACAACATTTTAAAGGACAGTCAGGAGTGCAGTCAAAACAATAACTGAGACAGAGTGTCAGGTGATAAACAGTAATAACCATCAAATGGGAATCTTTCCAATTACACAACAGTGTTGTCAACCTTTTGTGAACATCATCATGCTGGATTGTGTCACTGACCCAAAATGAGACTGGAGATAGGCTGACCAGTTAATTAGCAACACAATTTCAAGCTTGTTGTGGCTCCTAATAGAAGTGTATGGGTATTAATAAAGGCAAACACTCCCAGAATAATAACTGATCTGTGCTGTCACTGATAGGGTGACAAATAACAGGGCGATTGTCTCCCTTTGTAGTCACACAGAGCCTACAGCAATTACCATGACTGCATTAAGAAACAACAACATGCATATTCCACATGTTGTATTACAAACAACACATAAAAAAAAGGTGCTACTAAATGATTGTTGGGGAAAATATAATTTATTTGAATTTTGCAGTATGTGGTCTCCTTATCTATATATAAAACATCAACCGCTATATACAGACTAAGGCTGTTCTTTTGGTTTGGTAAAGCTGTCATATTGAAGTAATATCTCAGCAGCCTGCAGGATGTAATGAAAGAATGCACCAAGGACCTCAAGTTTGTAATTTTTCCACCCATCAGTCCATTGAGATGTTGCCCCCTGTGTTCAACCAGACTGAGAAAGTTAAGAGCAATAGGCATTACATGAGGAACAAGGAAGGAAGGAGGTGCAGTGGTCTTATTTAGTTCTGAAACAGCTGGCCTTTTAATTTACTGGTTGATTGGCAGAAGTTAAATCAACCATCAAGATTATGTAGACATACTTTCTCAAAAACCAGGGGGAGGACAAAGACGCTTTACCAAAATTAGCAAAGAAAAAAAAAAGCTTTAAAAAAGTTCAACTACCACTGTTAACAAAAGCAACACCCCAAAAAAAACACAAACCACACGGTGGTTATGCCACGTTTTTAAAAATATAAAAGTTTAAGACAAGACTGACAAATATATGTGTCAAACTTTTTTTGTTCTCCCTGAATGTTCTTTTGCATGTAGGTGCAGCTGGCTTCATTATCGCGCTTTA
The DNA here is from genome assembly GCF_036321145.2 of Pelmatolapia mariae. Taxonomy (NCBI): domain Eukaryota; kingdom Metazoa; phylum Chordata; class Actinopteri; order Cichliformes; family Cichlidae; genus Pelmatolapia; species Pelmatolapia mariae. The sequence continues at coordinate 45,538,694 of NC_086233.1, read as the reverse complement.
GAAATCACCGTGCATCCATTTGCTGCGTGCAGCCTGGATACAGGTAAGAAAGAAATGCATTAAAGATGAAGGTCCCTGCCTTTTATTATCAAAGGAAAAAAAACAGTTTTCTACATGAATAGTCCTTATTTGTAATATTTTTAGGGTTTTCAGATTGAAAAAAAAAATATTCATATCACAAGTTATTATTAAATTCTGAAGACCAGAATCACACTCTGGCAGACAGACAACGTTGCAACAGGATAAAGTTATTATGTCAGCTGAAAATACCCCCCCCCCAACCAAAAAATAGGATCTTTAAATATTAACACCATGCAGTTGAGTGCTGGCACAAGTTGAAGTCCAGATTTAGAAAGTGAATTAGGAGAATAGAACAGAACAAAAGTGACAAGATGACAGGACGGACTGGAGGAAACGCTGTTGCTGGCCGCTAATTAGCTCGGTTGTTTCATTGATCCCTTAGATTAAGATTACCAGGGATGGAATTGCAAGAGACAACCATAAAATTGTGTTGGGCCATGCTTATTTGCCGTTCACTTGCATCTGTTTGACCTAGGTCTGTGCACAATTATTCCTCCCTGGCTCTGACTCACAAACTAATAATGAAGGACAAACAAGAATTCTGCGTGTCAACTCCCCGCTCCCCTCAGATCTCATATGAAATCTTTGTCACTGTCAACAGAGCCGCGAGCTCTGGGTTTCGTGTCCTGCCAGAGGATATCCAATATGAGGCCATGGGGTATTTCTCTCTTGACATCTGTTTGAGGAAGAGTGTTCTGTTTTCCACTTATGAAGGAGAGGAAAGAGCTGAAGGATGAAGAAAAGGAGGATGAGGGGCACGATGAAGGAGTAGCAGGACACACACATACCTGTTTATGCTGAAGAGTCTGCCAGTCGTCGCCACTCAGAGTGCCAGCGTTCCCATTAGCGACTCTTTCCCCTCCACTACTGTCTCTGTGACTGAGGAGGCTGCTGGCTGGGTTTTGACGGGCTGTTGTGGGACTGAGAGGGGACTCTGGCATCTCAGCTAAGATCATAAAAGAAGCTGGTTATCAAAGATGTAAGCTGCAAACTTCTACTGCTATTAGAAAAAAAGAAAATCTCAAAGACAGCATGTGACTAAATGAGGACAAAGAATCTCTAATTAAAAAATATTCTTACAACCAAAACAAAAATAAAATGTTGAAAGGAAGGCCTAAAATAGGCTGAAAGATGCTGCAGATAATATTTAGAGGACTGCTGACAAAAAAATATAGATACATTTTTGACTTTCAAGTAAAGATTTCAACAATTTTAATGAACGCCAATCATAAAAAACATTAGTGCATGCTTTTTTTGACCTGTTATTGACTTCCTAACATTTAAACAATAATACCCTGTAAGATTTAATCATTTAATACCATCAAAAATCAGAATGATTGATTGTAACCGGATGTATCCAGAAAATCGATCTGTAGATTATAACATGTACAGGCATTAAAGAAAATTAGTCAACATATCTTACCACTGCACAACGGGAAAGCTAATAAAAAGCTCCCTAACAATAGTTTAAACACATATCCTGTTACATAAAACATGACTTTAAGTTTTCATATAAAGTCCTAAAATTCACAGGAAGTACAATCTAAGCTCACCTACTGAAAAAGAACAAAAGCTACGTACCGTTAAGGTGAACAGCTGAATTCAGAGCAGCCAAGAAGAGTTGGTGTCTTCAACTCAGCAGTTTGGAGTGTGGATGAGAGATAACTGATGGAGTTGTGTGACTACCTCGAGGGGAGGAGTCACAGCACTGTGAGCAGGAAAAACAATATTATAAAATCAGCCGGCACTACAAATATATTTAAAACATAAAAGTGCCGGCAAAAGTCTCCTGCAATGTTAAAAAGCTCCTCTAAAATTTTGAATTGATTAATGTTATTTACATTGTACGAATACACACATTTATAAAACATGTATTATTCACATTAGTGCATACAGCACACACAGCGTTGTGCTTCCCAGCTACCTGTTTTGTTTTTTTTTTAATCCTGACACTATTTTTCTTTGAGATATTCATAGATGTACACAGTGCAATAAGCAAAACGCCCCCTAACACACATCATTTATTGTCTTAAATGAAAAACAAAGAGTCCTTTTTACATTTCTTAGAGAAGACAAGTATAGTTTTACTTTATTTAGATATTCAGTATCTAAGACGTCTGAAAAAAGGGCTCTCTAACCACACAACTGTCAAACTCTTATCAAAGAGCTATTTACAGTTGCATCTGCACATTTGAAAAAAATAAAAAAAAAACACACAGCAGTACATAAAAACAAATAGAAGTGTTTAATTTAGCCTGCTGATGAATGCAGTATACCCTAGAGTGCAGACACGCAGCTGACAAACTGACAAATAACACCCTGAATAACTCTCGACGTGTTTGAGACAAAATAAACTTTGTGGAAGACAGTTCTGCACAATCATTATGGATTTATTTAAAAAAATGTTTACTTTCAGCATGCCACCTTTATCATATAAACATCCTTGACGAGGGTGAGGACTAAAGGCCAGACAGCCACGTCCTTGTAATTTATCTCTTGTTGGTATGAGGGATCGCAAGTCAAGGCTCAGAAACCTTTAGTTTTCCCTCAAATAATCCAGACAAAGAATTAATGTGTTAGCTTAATAAATATTTATAGCAATAATGCATGATAAAACGTGTTTTACATCGTGTACATTCACAGAAGTAACAGCTGAAGGAAATGGACTTGTACATCTTCACAAAAAGTAGGAGATTAGACTTCATAGCAGGTAATGACTGACTTGTGTATATTGTTACCAAGGTAACTTTCTGCCACCTACTGGATTAATATTTACCTGCCTTCCAATTTGGATGAAAAAAGTAATAATGTGTTTTATTTATAGGCGCCTTTCAAGACACTCAAGGACACCTTACAAGCAATTAAGTATCAAAATCACAATATGGATATAATAACAGTTGGAAAACACCATCGAATTAAAAGTCAATACATCATTAAATACTACTAGTGTTGTGTGTATTCACATCTTATATTTGTTCTGCCTCCAGCTTGTTCTGTTTTATTATAAAATTATTTATAGATTTGAAAAGAGTTCTTTTATTTGTTTTTGTTTTTTTAAACTCTTTTACTGTTTCACTCTTTCACAACTGGAGAATGGAAACCTAAAGGGTTACAGTGGTGGTGTCCTAGCCTTGATTGTGTGTGACTCTCTTTCAGTTCAGCAACCAACCCACTGTGATGCTCTAAGGCTCATAATGTGATGAGGTCCCCTCATTTTATTCCTCTATGTGTCCTGCAGACGGCATTGTGGCTCCACCTGAGCCAAGGACTCCGTTCACAAACCAGTCGTTGTGCTCGTTGCTGTTCCTCCAAACAGGACCGGGGTTCCTGAGGTAGAGAAACCTCAGGTTGAGTTTCTGGGAGGGGGAGGACAGGATGACTTTGGCAATCAGAGCAACACCACAGAGTAAGAGCTTAGACAAGGTCTATGTGTCCTCAGAAGATGTAGGAAGAGTTAGTAAGGATGCTGGAAAAGGTTCTAACAGCATTTGTTGCAGTTATTACTGCTGCCAAGGAGGTTATACACCAAATAGAGCTTGAAAAGGTTTGAATGAATTTTGAGTGGGGTCATATTAAAAACCCATTAAAATTTCACTTCCATCCATCAAGGTCTTTCAGGTCAACTTCATGGATTATTGATTAAAAATGGACAAAAAGCCTTATGAATTAGAAACTACGATTCTTATAAGTGTAATGTGTATTATCAGCATATAGAAAGTACCTTGTAAAGATGAAAATAAATAATAATAATAGATAATAAAGAAAATAATTTATGTGAGAAACTATGTTTTCTAAATATTCCCTATATGCCTATATTGACTACATATAAGCATATAGGGAATGATATATGGGAATTCTAAATATCGCTTTACTGGGAACGTCTGGCTTATTCTTCAGAGTCAAATAAGGTCAAAGTTTCATAACTTTTATCTTTAAAACTGCACTTAAAATTCTGCTGCTTTTGTATTGGTGACATTTAGGAAATGATGCTGCTATATGAGGAAATATCACACTATAGTTTGCACTGAAATATCATGTGACGCTTGACCTCTGACCTCATTACTTTTCTCATCTGCCTTTCTTTCAAGTTGACCTCAAAAAGATTTCTAGCTATTAAAAACAGTATGATCAAGAGAAAGAGCATGAGCTGTCTAGTTATTTTTGAAATATAATGTAGTATAATATTATCTACATTCATTTACAAATCACTACCTATTATCCATTACCTACCGATACATAATGTTTATAGTAAAAATCTGTCATGCTGCCCTTATCGGATGTTTACTGAGTTACAAATTCTTAGAGTATGTTTAAAAGGAACAAAGAAAAATAAATGAATGCAAACAAAATATAAGTAAATACTCTAGTTTGGATTGGTTTGCTCTCTCTGAGTGCTTCATGTTTTGTTCTATAATGATGCTGCTCTCCTCTGTCTCAGGTACACGGTTAAAATCACTTCCTGCTTTTTTCTTCAATATTGTAAAAAGTGTCAATAATATGTAGCACGACGCTTCCTTCCTCTGTATTCATGGTTTATTTTTACTCTACCTTCCACGACTGAGCACTGCAATAAAAGTATTCTGTCTGCATCACATCCTCTAACAGCCTGGACAAAAGTATTGTCTCATACAAATCAATCGAGTGCTTACCATTCATTCTTATTCATTGTTAAACAATATGTTTTACTCACTAATACTAAGTGCTCACCACATTTTTGGCAATTATGCAAATTTGTCACATCTGTAAGATAAATACAGGAAATATTACACACTAGAGCCATAAACTGTATCATGGTATCTGCCAATGTGATAGGTGGATAATAGATAAATCTAATGTGGATTGACTGTCTCTCACCTTGAGACTTTCACAGCTATTACATTATCAGATATTCACAGATTGGAAATTATTTTAAACAGGATGCAAGTGCAATGGAGCCCGTTGTGGGCCAGAAGTAACAAAACATAAATAGTTGCCATGGAAAATCCCATGTGCCTGTAAAAATAACATTATAACTCTCTTGGGAGTCATGGATTCTACAAAGATGTCCACAAAATATTTAGACTCTGGGGTGGTTTTGTAATAAGAAACTTAGATGATTATCAACTTATAGTTTAGATTAGGTCATACAAGCCCTCTGCCTCAAAAAAACAAAAAAACAAATATGGCACTGGGTCATACATTCTCTTCAGGAGAAGACTTAGACTACTGCACATAGTTTAAGTCCCTTCTGGCCTATTTATAGTGTTGGCCCTCGCAACAATGTCATCTGTAACTTGACTCCATCTGTTAAGTCAGAGCATGCTGAATGTCAGTTGCCAGAAGCAGCGCAGTTCATTTTCACGCTGAGTCTCTCACAGAGAGCTTCATGGATTTTTGGGGACAGCCAAGAGGGTCTGGGGCCTGTAACTTCTTAGGAGTCCCAGTCCTCAGCTCCTGGGACGTGGACGATGATGAGGGCGAGGTGGTCATCGGCATCAGGCCTAAATCCTCTCCTCTCCCACGGAGAAAGAGCTCTGTGTCTGATGAGGACTCGGAGGCTGAGCCTCCCATGTGTGGCTCCAGGAGAGTTTCCTTCGCAGATGCCAAAGGCCTCAATTTGGTTCAAGTGAAGGAGTTCGACACGTGGGACGTGCCCAAACTGCCAGGATACAACACGTCTGATGGGGAAGGCAATGATGAAGATGAATACATTCTTTCACCTCTTAATTTTTCCCTCCCGTTATTAACCGAGGAGCTACTGACCAAGGTCCAGGAACAGAAAGTAGAGCTGGAAAAAATTGAGTTACTTCCAGGGACCACAATAGTAAAAGGGGTGGTGCGCGTCCTCAACATCTCCTTCACTAAGGCGATATATGTTCGAACAACTTTGGACTGCTGGTCCAGCCACTTTGACCTCCTGGCTGAGTACATCCCTGGTTCCAGCGACGGGCAGACGGACTGTTTCTCATTCACGCTCACTTTGTGGCCTCCATTTCGGGACGAGGGGGCCAGAGTTGACTTTTGTCTGCGGTATGAAACAACTGTGGGGACGTTCTGGGCCAACAATGCCAACAAGAACTACGTGCTGTCATGTTTCCGTAGAATAAAGGAAAACGATCAGCCACAGAAGGAAAACGCGAACAAGAAAAGCTGCCTCAAGACAGCCAGGTGAGAATACAAAGTGATTTCATAAAACAATTTTTAGGCAAATTTTTTTAGGTTTATTTAATCATAGGAATTGTGCATGGTCAGGGGAATGTCCATTATGCTTGTTATAGAAGATTGTAAAGGCCATTTCCTGCCTTGAATTAAATATCGACTATTCATTAAAAATGTCCTTTGCTAGTTAGTTTTGTAACTTAAGTTTATTTTGGTGACGACTATGTGAGGTCTATAATTTGAATAACTCATATAAATAGAAGAAATATGCTTTTTTTTTTTTTTTTACATTATAACCAATCTAGACTTTGTGAAATGGACAACAGTCACAGTTAGAAAATACATAATTTCACATCTCACACATATAAATACTTACAAATTTTTAACAATTTAACACTTTTTAATCAAAACAATTTGTGTATCTCAGCACTGTCACCTTACGTGGTTTGTTGATTGACGATAATCACCTGAAGCTATGTGAAAAAGAAAAGCGAATTAACCCTGACTGATCGTATTTTTAATTAATTAACTTATTACAGTCCAAACTCCAGCGTGGAAAACAGTTCAGGAAAGGAGTCGTCAACACAGGGAAATATTGCAGCAGGTGAAAATTTACCTTTTCTCCACTGTGAAATGAAGAAATGACCTGAAATTGAAGAAAACTGCTTTGATAGCCCAGCAGGATCATAGATAAAATGTTTCTTGTCTCCAGATGTGTCCAACAGTGGACTAGAGGGTGACACTTTGAAATCTAAGAATGATCAGTCAGGAATGTCAGAGGAACATGGACAGAAATTACTGGTGAGTGGAAAAAAAAAATGTTGCCGATATGACTGATGACGCAACAGTTCCAATTCTGTCCTGACATCGTAAATCTTCACATGCAAAATGTTGTAAAGCAGGGGTGTCAAACATAAGTCCCGGGGGCCACAATCGGCCCGGCAAAGACTCCTATCCTTTTTTTGTAATTTTGAACATTCGTTACAACCCAAAGAGTAGTGCTGACACATTCTTTTCATTTTACAGCAACGTTTCTTTATCATGTAGAAAAAATGAGATGTATTATTAATATTGTACCTTTTTTTTAATAATTAAATATCTCAGGGATTAAACATGTAGTTCACTGGTCCGGCCAACGAAACACTAAAGTGGGCCATAATGTAAGATGAGTTTGACATCCCTGTTGTAGACTGTGTTAAGTTTTCTACATATTTGATGTATTATTAGCAGTGTAAGGGCGTTTAAAGGATCGGTATGACTGTGAGGTGCAGGAGGAGCAGAGAGCTTAACATGACCCTGGTGCACTTTTTCAGAGAGGGTCACATAACTGGAGCTTGAGTACCACCAGTATAACATAATGTGCTGTGCACCTAAAAAAACAAAAAACAAAAATAAGAAGTGATACTTGCAGTTTGTGCTTTCTCACAGTTTCAATTACATTTAGTCATGCATGCTACATGTCTTCTTGTTGTGAGAAATGCAACTTTAAATTTTACCTCACTTGGTTTTCTTTAAGGGGCATGTTGTTGAAATGAATCTATCTGTGTTGGTGGACAGATTGAGAGTGGAGTAAACGACAGCCAAAGGAGTCGCAGAAAGGCTGCACGGATGGCCCGGGTGAGGGACTACTTTGCTCAAAGAAACGGAGACGCCAACAATGCAGATAGAGACGAATCGCCTCCAGGGGTAACGCAGGCAGCTCGAGAAGAAACCCCAAAGGAAAGGCATACAGATGTGCGACTGTTTGCTGAGAGCAACCGCAAACCAGAAAGTTCCCAAGCAAAGTGCAGCGAACCCCTCCTCAGTGTTTCACGTGTTATGTCACCAGCACTTGACCAAACGTCTGAGAACGAGCCAGAGAAATCTGAGAGCATTGCTTTGGCTGCCTCAGTCACATTAGCAGAAGGTGAGAGTGCCACGGACATCCAAGATGACCTGTTTGATAATTTTGCTCAAGCAGAACAGCAACATACCAAATCTCAGGACAGCAGTCAGGAGGCAGACATGGGTCATGAATACATTAGCAGAACAGCAGTGAGAAATGAAAGCCTTGTTGGCCAGACCAGCAGCTTCACATTTGGCACTGTGGTGGCTCCGCTGTATCACCAGGTGTTTGGCAGAGTGGGAAGTGAAAGTCAGAGAGGAGCTGGCTGGGAAAATCCTGCACGGGCTACACTGAATATTGGAGGCTTACATCCTCACACTGGCATGAGACAGATTAGTTGCACTGTTTCAACAGATATTAAAAGTAACAATAGTAAAGCACTTCGAAATGTGATTAATAACCAGAAATCAAACCAGGAATGCACAGACATAGCACCATGCAATAATCGTGTTGTAGAAGAAGAAGAAGCAAGTTTAAGTCTGACATTAAATGCAGAGACTCTGCAGGTTCTGGCTGGGACTGAAAATACAGTCCCAGCCGGGACTGTGTGCACAAGCACACTTAAGGGTTCACAAACTTGTTTAGAAGACACATTAAGCTGTCCTGAGACTGTAAACATTTTATCGCAAGCAGATTTGTTGAATCCACAAATACCGGCTGATAGTTTACATCCCTGGGGAGAAGCACAGGAAGACAGTGTAACACATGACCCCCAAGGCCAAATTACAGCAGAAACAACACAGTGTCCACTCCCAGAGAATCCATGTACACATGATAAAACTAATCTGGATGAAACGCACGCAAAAAGAGATACACATGAAGTCAGGACCAGTCCGCAAACATCATTTGTAAAACTTGAAAGCTCTGGGGACCTGCTGGGACATGTTAATGAAGGACCTGACCAACAGAGCGGCAGCTTAGAAGAAAAACGCCATGAATGTGAGTTAATCAAAGCTCTGTGTCCTGGTAACGCATCTTTTAGCGAGGTTAAACCATGTGAAGACTTGCATAAGTTGAATTTGCACCACAATGACAATTCAGTTACAAAAGCAACTGTTCCTGACTGCAAACTTGTGGAGAAATCAAATTTCACAACACCCGAGACACTTCTGGAAGCTCGAGGAGAAACTAACAACATGGGAGAAGGCAGTAAAATGACACACGGCTCACTCAAAGATGAATCAAAATCCTCTGGTGAAACTGAGGTAACAGGGGAGTTGGCTGAATGCGTGACTACAGAGACACAGGAAAAAACAGAGCATTGCAAAATCAAAGCTAAGGAGGAGGCTCTCTGTTTAGGACAAATCACTGAAGTGAAGGACTGGGAAATGATGGTTGAAGAAGAAGAAAACAACATTTTAAACGAAGAAGAAAGCGAGATAGTATATTTAAATCCGGGCATCTGTGAAGTAAGAGAAAAAGAAATTGCAAATGAGGAATTTGTCAAGGGGAGGGCAGTGACAGGAGTAGAAGAGGACAGGGAAACAATCGGAGAGGCTGTCTCTGGAGAAGATGGTGCCAGTACTGAGGTAGAATGTGCTCAAGTCATAAAGATGGACAAAACAGGTGGAACGGAAGAATTAACTGAGGAGAACCAAGTACAAGAAACAGAGGGACCAGTAGAGACAGAGCTGCACACAAAAAAACACTTTGCAGGAAAAGAGGTCAGTATTGAATGGGCACATATCCAAGAAAACGAGGAGATAAAGGGAGATGGGAAAATAAACTTGAAAAAGGAAGGTGAAGGCGGAGCAGAGCGGGAGAAAGAACCAAAGGAGGGAAACGGAGAGGAGCTGGATCCATGTTACGAGGAGGAATTCCTAAATTACAGAGCAGTAGAGGCAGAGCTTGTAGAATCACATTCATGTGTGGCGAAACAGGAACAAAAAGATCCAGAACTGTGTTTGGAAGAGAAGTTAGAAATTACAGGAAGCAAAGATGGAGAGGTTTTATCTGCTCTGGTGAACAGCGGGCAGGAGGGTGGCGACGAGAGCGTACCAGTGAAAGAAAGTATAGGAGAAGAGCAAAGTGCACACATTCAAACTGAAAAACAATGTCTTCACACAAAAGCTCAGTCAGAAGATGGAAATGGTTCTGCCGCTGCAGAGGGGGGCGCTTTAACGGATGAACCTGAAAGTGATCAAACAAGCCAGGACAGCGCTTCGGCAGAGTCGGACTCGGGCGATGAGGTGGAGCTGTACATGCACTGCCTGAGGGCCGTCGGCACAGGAGGACGGTCCCACGAAGACAAGAGCACTGTGAGCAAAAGGCCCCGTCTAAGCAGAACCAAACTGCTGTCTGCCACTATGCCGCCCATCACTGAATCTCAGGATGAAGATCAACACCTCAGTCGCCTTCAGGAGAAGCTTGAAGACGCCAAGATTGCCGACAATGCCGCTGTATCCCCGGCAGAGGAGTGCATGGGTCAGAGGGTTTCGTCCTGGACAGACACGTTTTCCTGTAGCAATATCGCAAAATCACTGCTATATGCAACCGTGCTGGTGGTGTTTTTAGTTGTGGCATACCATTATGACTTTCTTGCCTGTTTGGGGCTCTACTTGATATCTGTGGTTTGGCTCTGCTGCCGAGAAGAGAAGCAACCAGTTAAAAACGACAACACAATAGGCTGAATTAAAATGTAATAAGAAAAAAAAACAATCTGTTTGATTTTAAATGTTTTCAGAGTGTACATGGTACTGATGTGATACCCAATTTTTCTTTTCTGTAACCAATGATGACTAATGCATGATTTAGACTGATTTTTGCAGGAGATCTATGCTGTTACTTACGCTGTAAACTCCTTTAACCCTGCACCATAACCTTCCGCGTAACCTGCTGCGAGCCCACCGAAATGTAACTACATGTCGGGGTGTCGCAGCATCGACTCGAACAGCGTGGATGGATGTGGCGTAGGGGGAAGAGGGGCTTCCGGTTACGTCGTGAGTTAGGAAGTAGATTTCCAGCAGAAGTCCAAATTAAGCTCAAGAGGACACAGTTGTAGGCAGATATCACACACGTCAGAATAAATGTGGTCTCTTCCCTGTGGGAGGATGTTACCTGTCTGCTGTCATAAGTCATTATTCTCAATGCTTCACTGTACATAAAACCTACATTACAATGGTTACATTGATCAGTTCTGCAGCTTTTTCAAGGTGAAATACACTACTCACTGTGCTGTGTGTGTGTGTGTGTGTGTGTGTGTGTGTGTGTGTGTGTGTGTGTGTGTGTGTGTGTGTGTGTGTGTGACTGCCACGAAAAGTCATAGTGCTGCCATATGATACAATAATATTAATAAACCACACAACTGACAGGTCAATGAGTCACAGTTTAACAACTTACCTGTTTTAGGTGCTGAAGCTGATGGGAATGTTTAATTTTAATTTTTCGATCATGCTTTAAAAAAATGTAATATTGTTCTGTTATACTACATTTATTTTTTAGTGTAGATGTCATGTGCATGTTTTGTTTTTTTGTTTTTTTTAGGTGTAGCCTTCAAATCAGTATCCATATTAGATGTGCAGGTTCATCCAGGTCAGGGTAGTCTTGAGAGTCTAAGGAAAGGAAGGAAATTGGACTTCTTTGGGTTTGTGATGATGTTTTTCTTCTCATCCAAGAGGCTTCTTCGGTACTAAAAAATGGTAGAGGGTCCAGGTATTTAGACTCCGGTAAAAGGCATGGGTCATTACTGTTACCAGGGATTAAGGGCTGAAACCACTATGAGACCTTTCCCCAATCCATCATGTGACCGACTGAGGTCACCTGAGGTGAGGTAAATGGTAAATGGTTCTTAAATGGTGCTTTTCTGCTCAAGCTATCAAAACACTGTATGCCACACCCATTCACACACACACATGATACTGAGTTACATCACTTTTTTCCTGCATCTAAGTGCTTTTTAACTAACATTTACAGTCCAGTGAACGCACCGGGAGCAACTCAGCGTTTAGTATCTTCTTTGGCTAGGTCACACTCACCCCAATGGTTTGAGTGGGGTCGTTGAAGTTTCTGGGATTAATGAATAAACCCAGATAGAACAGAGCTGAACACAGCTGCTGTATGACTTCAGGGAAAAAAGGATTAGCGTTCTCTTTTAAAAAGAAACACCATAACATTTATAAGCCGGACACACAAAAGGTATAAACAGGGGCTTCTTTTTGATTTGAAGTGTTTCTAAAATAAAGACAGGATGTTTCTGAGGTATCATGTGAGACACGTTGTAACGCTGTCTTTTGTCTGTAAGCTCACTGACTTTGTTTAGTTTGCAGCCATGAAACTACCCAGTTATTTGACCTAAAAAGGTGTTTCCCTCAGAAGTAAACCCTTTAGAGCAATAGTGATGCAGTTTTATTAGCTCGGTTGGCATGTTGACTAAACCCTATACCTCTTGGATTGTTTAATAACTTTTACAAAGTGCAGTCAGGCAACTGTCGTATTTGCCAGACTAACAGGTGCCTATCTGACCTCTTTTTAGGTGTTTTTACTCGGATACAATGATAAATCAAATGTGCCGTGAGAATGGGGATAATGCATTTTTAAATGTTTGTTTCATTATAAATACTAGCATGAAAAATTTATGATTTATATTAATTGTGTATTATGCGAGCCACACTTTATGAAGCATAGAATTGCTTTAGAAGCAAAGGGAAATCAAATTGATACAGTAAAAATCATTTAAACCGAGATGAGACGCAATTTAATAAATTGTAACTTATAGGGCCATTTTTTTTCTCCACCAAAATATTAGTACATGTCTCGGGTTCCACAGTACATCTAATAAGCATATCTCCAGCTAAATAAACAGTGCCTTAGCCACCATGTGATGTGTGATATTTTGGGGGAGAGAAATACTTCACTGTCAGAGGGTTTAAGAATTTCTAACTACAACAAAGGTTTAAATAAAGCTACAGCTGTCCTCACTTCACATGAAATCTGTGTTTAAACTGCAAATAAATAGACACCCTCTCCAGACACTTCATAAAATACACTGTGCTAAAATCAGGTTGGACTCCCCTTATCCCTTCAGAGCTGCCTCAATTCACAGATTCAACAAGGTGCTGGAAACACTGCTCAGATAGTTTGGTCCCTATTAACAAGTTGGCTGCACATCTATGATGTGAATATTCTGTTGCACGCTCTATTGGACTTAGATCCGGTAACTACGGACGCCATCTGAGGTCAGTGAACTCACTGTCATGCTCAAGAAACCGGTTTATGACGATTTGAGCTTTGAGCTCTATTATCCTGCCGGAAGCGTCCACTGGAAAATAGGAATACTGTGGTCATAAAGGGACGGACATGATCAGCCACACACGACAGGAAGGCATCTAAAATTTTATTCATGTAGAATGTAGTCCCTGTGATAAAACTGTAGATTTCTAATATTTGTTATTACCTCGAGTCCATGTGCACATGGTTCTGCTGAACACAGATGTAATAAGTCCACTACCAATGTGGATTTGGTGACTGTATTATTTTCATTGGGGTTACACAGTGTCCATCGTAAGGCATTACCTCATATTTTGAAATGACTGAACATGCAGTTAATAATAGATGCTGTCCTGCAAACAGCATTGACATATATGGTATTTAACTTTTCCCCCTGCTGTTCAGACAGTGGCAGTTTGTTTTCATTAGCCAGAGTCAAATTACCGGTACCATCTCAGACTATAATGCTCTCCATCAGGATTTTCCAAGCCAATTTCCAGAAACAATAACCATGGATTGGCATCACTTGTGGGTTTTCAAATTCTTAGCCTATTTTAGAAAACATTGCATCATCTTTTCAAAGGTTTAATATCTCTACAGCTTTAGAAATGCTCCTTCTTACACTATCCCATTTAACAGGACAAAACATCCTCTCCAGTCACCCTGTCTTAAATCATGAGAGGGGTTGGAGGCGGGCGACTAGATCCTATATTTGGGTCTGTTATAATATAAAAATCATTTAGCTTCATGCAAAGAAGGGAAATGATATATATGGATGGCACATTGAACTGTGTTCACAGAGAGATATTTCTGGAAGTGCTCCTGAGCTCGTGCAGTGATTTACATGACAGTGCTGCCATAGGGCATCCAGTTTTGATTTTCAGCCTCTTCCCTTGCACACAGAGATTTCTCCAGAGTTTCCTCACCTGTTGGTGATACTGTGTATTGTGATAATGATGACGATGATGTCATTTTGCATAATATACAGTGTCCCAACTTTTTCGGAACAAGGTTTGTATAACATAATGCTAACAAATTTATTTCACAGGAAGTGCTTCCAGTAGTTTCTTCAACACATGTCCAATATTTTAATTGGAGAACTAATAAAAGAAAGCAAACAACGACAAAAACACACAAAAAGTTATTCAGTTCAGTGGGATATTGTCTAAGAACATACATTTTTTGTAATTTACTATCTTTGAATAGTTTTAGGGTTTAAATGAATAAATCAGTTGGCTAAAAAACAAAGTTTCGTTTTCTTTTGTAGATAAAAACTTTTGCAAAACACAAAACTACATTGTCTGATGTGTTGTTTACGATTATTTCAGCAATTTACAGATTTCCAAATGCACCTGAACGCTTCGCAGCACGCACGCCAGCTCGAGAATGCTTCCACGCCTGTGATTGGACGACGCGCTGTCAGTTTATGATGCGTGTATGCTCCAGGTAGCCAATCGGCTTCCCTGTTGTTGGCTGGTGCGCCGGTTCGCCGGTCGGGTTGCAGCTTGGAAAAGGGGAAACGACTGGCGGAGGGTAACATCGGTGGTGCGGTGCTATGGACCCCAGGGACAATGTCGAGACCGGGGAGACGGAAAACCAGTCGGAGCTATTCTACGTGCCAATTCCAAGTGAAGCACCGTGCAAGGAGCAGGAGAAACTGTCGGGAGTCGTCAAAAACGTCCACAGAAAACTGCGTAGGAAATACAGGGAGGGTAAGCAGCCTCAGTGGGCCCCTCTGTTTCTCTGTGGCCCTGTAGCATATGGGCTGATACTGTTAGTTATCTCACAAATGTTGAAGTAACGTTAAAAGTTAGCGGTTAATCCGGTAATCACGGATTTGTAAGTTTTTTAAATTTTTACTTCTGGTTAGCTGTTGTGGTGGCAGACTCCAGTCGACAGCAGCGGGTTGCACCAAGCAAGCGAGGCCTTGATTAAAGCTCCTTAGAAATAAATTGTGGCAGCTTACCCAAGGCTCTTCTGCAAATAACATCTTATCTCTCTCTCTCAAACCTAGTCAACACACATCTTAATATGTGACTAGTGAAAGAAAAAGAGTAACTTCCGATTGGCTCCCGGTTGTCAATAAAAGATAACTCTGTAGACTGAGCAAACAGTTGCCGCAACTTATACAACCTAATTAGTGTTGTTTCTGAGATTTGTTACCGTTCAGAGCCAGACAGCGAAAATAATTTAATTAAAAGACACATTGTGATAGGCCAGAACTTTTTTTTCCTTTCTAGTGGAGGTTTAACTGTGTCTTGAAGGATAAGCCAAAGGAGATCTGCAACTGTGGAGCTGAGATTGGGGAAAAGAAACTCGTCTTACTTTTTGCCAGGAGAAAAACCACAAAGACGACACAGCAGGTTAAATCCTGTCTGTGGCTGTTGCTTCCTGCTGTTTCTTTGCACACACGTCATGTAAAGAAGGAAGTTTGTGGAAGGTGAATCCTTCACTTTCTTTAAATAATTGGGGACACTACATATGAGAGACAAGCGTGAGTCTTCTCCTTTTTTATTTTTTGATAAATATCCTTATTTTGGTCACAAGGGAAAACACTGTCTCTAATGGAACTTTGTTTACCGCTATAATGAGTTTTATTTCAGGCAATTTGCAATTTGGGGATGACTAAAGAAGCAAAAAAGTGTCTGTTTAATAGTAAAAATTTGTTTGGCAAGCCTTAAAACAACGTACAAATAAAATGACCAAATCATTATTGGCCCTTTTTATGCAAAACACAATGCAACCACATGCGCTGATGTTTGTGTTCAAGTAGATGAAATGGGAGGAGGTAATGGATCTTTTACTTGCAATCACTGTATCAGTTCATAAGCATCCAACCATCTGTCTTGCTTCAATTAAAAAAAAAGGGAAGTTTGGAAAACCCCGATCTCAGCTCATCAGCATGCATACTTGTAGCATCTGATGTCTTATTTTACAGCCCAATCAGTGCGGTTAACTCCATGTTTGAGTTAGCAGTTGAAAGATATATTGATGAAAGATGTATTTTTTAACGTCCTCTGAATTTTAAATTTAGCTGCAAATCCTACAGAAGCTAGGATTTGTTCTGTTGATGATGTTGCGCTGTGCATAATGAGGGAGTCCATGTGGGAGGAGTGCACAAGAGGCAAATTTAAAATATATAGAGGAAATAAATCTTTGGATGAGTCAATGGCCAGGACACAATGGTTTGCAAGATTTTTTTTTTTCTTCTTCCAGTATAAACTAAGAATATGAATTAATCTCCTGCTTGAATGCATGGCTAGTTTGTTTCATTTGAATGGCTCTGAATCAAAATTATACAGTTGGCCATTTCACTGCTCAGAAATGTGAAAGAAATCCTGGAAATGTTTTTTTTTTTTAATAGTTAAAATAGTGTCATAGTAAAATGCAGGCATATTAAAATGTCAAGTCTTGGTGTTATTTGTGTATGTGCTGCCCTACTTTACCACCATAAAACACTGCATAACCCTGGTAGTGTATTTAAAATGAGCTTGGATTAATTTGTGGTTTGAATAAGACCTCAGCATTGGAGAGAGTAGCTGCTTGTTTTGGAGCCTAGAAGAGCATAAAGAAGTCATCCTGCGAGCAGATCTCATGATTGGTTAATAAGTGAAGCATGATCTGGTAGGCTTGGCATGGAATCACAGTGGTCATGCTTTGAAAGCACTGCTGTTTACCACCAACTCCTCTTGTTGTCCTTTCATTTCTGCAAATCAGATATAGTTTTCTTTACTCCCTTCTGGTCATGGGATTTTTCCCTTGTTGGCATGTTTGCTTGTGCTACGGGCTGTCAACGTCTGAGCAGCTGCAAATGGAAAATTTTGTGGACATAACTTTTATTGTGAAATGACTGTTTTGAGGGTGGGTTTGTTTTTTTTGGTTTTTTAGATGCACATTTCTGCTTCTGTGCAAGCAGAAACAAGTGAGACATAAGCAATATTGATGTACCAGCAGTGACCTGAGATTTTTCTGCAGTTTTTTTCCCCCCTTTTTTTCTAAGATCTGGTTTTGGTGATTTAGTGGATAACCAAAACTTGCAAGTAGGTTGTGAATGTTTTTCTGTTGTCATACAAGAGTAAGACTTGAAGTACTTGAAGCTGTTTTTTGCCATGTTTTGGATATTGCTGACCTTATTTTTAAGGGGGGTTTGATTTTCTCAATTAGTGGGCGACTTTGACAAGATCTGGCGTGAGCACTGCGAGGATGAGCAGACACTGAGTGAGTACGCCCTCGCCATGAAGAATCTTGCTGACAACCATTGGACCAAAAAGTGTGAAGGAGAGGGCCGGATTGAATGGTGTCGCAGGTATGACCGCCCCCAGAGGTCTTCGGGCATCTTTTAGGTTTTATAGAGCCCGGTGAAATCGGACTAATCTTAGCCTGTAAAATGAGCTTCTGTAAACGCAGTGTTTTGATGCCACTTCCACAGCATCTGTCAAGAGTACTTTTTGGATGGGGGAATGAAAAGAGTGTTAGAGAAGGATCAGAAAAGTGCCACACTTGCTATGGGTGTGGGTACAGCATCTACGAGTGCCCAGCCGTACAGCACCATCCCCAGGTAAGATGAAGTAAGAGTGTTATCTGTCATGAGTTAACAGTAAATCATAAAGTCTATGTCCCATTTCCATGCTACATATTAACTATACAAAGTACGCCCGTGTCCTTGCTGGATTTTTGCTATAGAATGAAATGAAAAAATGATGCGGACATTGTTTAATTTGAAAGTTTTTTTTTATTTTGAAGATTAGTTAGTAACTTGGTGTAAAGACAAGGCTTCACTTTGTATCACCTTCTGCTCACCTGAGATGATTCTAAGATCCTATTATTTAGTGAGATTTAATTATTTAAAATGCTACATAAAGGAACACGTTTTGCTGTTCAACCAACCAATGGCGCTCTTCTTGGCTTCTGCTGTTAGCGGGACAAAAAACAAGAAAAATGAATTGGTACGACCTGCCCTCACTCTATAGTAATAATAATGTGCAATAAACATACACTTATTCTTCTTTTTATTACTTAAGTTACTGTGTTGTGTTGTGTTGTACATAGTGCCAACGTGGGACAGTCTTCCAATTTCATTGTACTATTGTACTATGTATGACTGTGCAATGACAAAGAGTTATCTTATAGTGCGTGTAATGCGTATGTTTTTGTGTATTATACTCATCAGGCATCGCATGTTGTTGTTTGTGCTACAGTTCGATCTCTCAGCTGGGGAAAATGCGCCTTCTTGATGTGGGAAGCTGCTTTAACCCTTTCTTGAAGTTTGATGAGTTCCTCACAGTCGGTATTGACATAGTGCCTGCAGTTGAGGTACGAGTGCATATTAATTATGTTTTACATTTTAATTGACCATGTGCTTTTATACAATTGTTTATTCACATGAAATGGACACAGTTTCCCATTTGGGTGTTTGCGTTATAAAGCAAAAACAACACCAGAAATGAGTCATGCCCTTTGCCAGTGCTGTGGTTAGACTACGTGAAGAAAATCAGCAGAACACAGGAAAAATGACGCCCAACAGCTGCAAGTCATGAAAACAAACGAGCTGTGTAGAAATGTTTGCTGGCATAGATCAAGTTTGAACCCTGATTTGTGTTAAATTTGTGCTTTTTCAGAGTGTGTACAAGTGTGACTTCCTCAACCTCCAGCTTCAGCAGCCGCTCCAGCTGGCGGGTGATGCAGTCGATGCTTTCCTCCGACAGCTCCATAACCCCATCGATGCTCTGCCCGCTCAGCTTTTCCACGTGGTGGTCTTCTCCCTGCTTTTGTCCTACTTCCCCTCGCCATACCAGCGCTGGATCTGCTGCAAGAAGGCCCATGAGCTGCTGGAGCTGCATGGCCTGCTGCTCATCATCACGCCTGACTCTTCTCACCAAAATCGCCACGCCCTCATGATGCGCAGCTGGCGTGTTGCGGTAGAGTCACTGGGCTTCAAGCGCTACAGATATGTCAAGTATTCTCACATGCATCTCATCGCCTTCCGAAAGGTGTCTCTGGCCACCACCAGTGACCTGGTGTCACGCAACTACCCTGAGATGCTTTACATCCCTCAGGACTTTAATTCCAATGAGGAGGAAGACTGTGAAGACATCCCAATGCAGGCGCGCTCCGAGTTTGAGGATGACCAGCTAGCTTGGGGCTTCACGGAGCTACCAGACACACCCTATGATTCCGATTCTGGGGAGAGCCAGAGCAGCTCCGTCCCCGGATTTCATGAGCTAGAGGATCCCATCCTGCTCCAGAGCTAGGCTAAACCAGCAACCCTTCCTGCCCTTTACTCCACCTAAAGCCCCTTTCAGACATGGAAAGCATAACATCGCTGGCTTCAAAAGTCTGTAAAAGCGATGGAATTATATTTAGTTAATATTCCTAATGCTTTAAATCAAATATACCCCTGACAGTGAGAGAGAGAAGACTACAGTACAAGCATAAGGTTTGCCACACAGTATTATCAGTGTCAGGTTTTAGAAGTGTAACCACACTTTTGAAAGTTAAAGGAGGCTCCCCCAGTCAAACTCTGAGAGAGAGAGCCGACGGGGGGGGGGGGAAGAATCTCTCTTCTGTAATGGGAATAGAAATGGGTCACAGAGGTTAGTACTGTCATCTGAGACATATTTTTGTCCATGTTATTGCTGTTTAATGCATCCTCTGGTCAGCTGAGCAGCTCACAATGAAGCAGGGGACACATGCAGACTTGTGCCGTGCCCGCGTTAATGTTTCAAGGCTTGACCCTAGTAAGATTGGCATTGCCGAAGAGCGACCAGGATGCTGATTGAGACGTGAAGCCGACACATTTCGATGCTGCCAGGTTACCGTAAACGGAGAGCGTGTCTGAAAAGGGCTTAATTGTCGTCTCCCCTCCAACTGCTGCGCTGCCAAATTTAACCAGCTGCATTCTTACCCCACTTCTACTCCTTCTCAAAACAATGCAGTTTGCACAGTGTGAAAGAGAAAAGTTTACAGATTATTTTCTCATATCCACACTCCTTTCAGAGTGTGCACGCACACACACACACACACACACACACACACACACACACACACACACACTAAGATGGATATATTTTGATAAATAGTTAGGTTTTTTAAGAGTTGGAAATCGAATGCCCGCAAGATCTCTGAACTCCCCGCTCCTCTTAATATCAAAAGTCAGCTTGTCTACATTCTGTACTCAGTCTCTGTTTGAAATAAGCTAGAGTCGCAGGCTGCTCTGTACAAAAAAAGCCAAATACAGCAAACCTAAGCAGCGTTACAGGGGTTTGATTGCACTGGTGAGACAGAGATGGAATAAGTAGACAGGCGTGTTTGCTTCTGGCACATACAGCTCACCTTCCTGAAAACTTTTTTTGATGTTCATTTTAGTTTTTCAAGACATAAAAAAAAAGCTTATTGTTTGGAAATAGATATCCATAGTCAAACAGTCAAACATTGGTGTTGTAAATTGTGGCAATGCCTTAGTAACTTGGCATTCTATGAATGATTTTGTGTATCTTTTACCAAAAAAAACAACAACAAAAAACTGGTATTTGTAGCATTTGAAACATTTTCAGAACCATACAGTAGTATTAGTAGGTTTACTAATGTGAAACGTTAACTGTTTACTTATTGTGTTTAAAAAGGTACAAGTGCAAAGTAGGTACAAGGTTTTTGTCTTGCTCTTCTCTTAAACACTGACTTCATTCTGAATGATCTTTTTCCTGCTGTTGCATTTAATCTTTTTTTTTTTGTCTTAAGCATCAGATTGGTACAACACTGCATGTCAGTGACTTTACACCAGTTTCCTTTGACACAGTTTTACAGCTTTGATGTGAAAATACAGCACTCCACAAAAGCAGATGCAGAGTTCCTTAGAAAAATCACAGAGAGAAAATACATTTACACTCACTTTTGTAAAAAAGGTGAAATATTGTAAAATTTAGAAAGCGAGGTCAGATCTGAAAATTGACTTTATGCTGCAGGGAGGTTTTAGCTAAGACACTACCAGGTGAAATGTTATTGTGTGTTCCTGCTGGTCCCTGAATAGACTAAATGTGTGGGTGTGGCTTAGACTGTGACTGAAGGAGTGAATTTCTAGTGTGTGGAATTTTTTTTTTTTTTTGGTTTTTTGTTTTTGTCAGTGGCACAAAATGTTTCTTTTCACAATTTTACAACCAATGTGATAGGCCCACAAAACGATACCAATAATGACTATAAGGTGCCTTCTGTGTTTTTGTTTTTGTCTGTCATATTAGTGGATACGTGCTTATGTAATGCAGTGTGCTTTTGCCATTTCCATATCATTTTCTGGTTAATGCAGATCTCTGCTGTTTTGTTTTTTCTTCCTGATTTTTAACAGGAGAAAAAAAATTCACAGTACATATTCAGACTTTAAAGGAGTGTGTTTTGTGATTTTTGTCTTCCAGTGTTTCTTTTGGCCTATTTGCATGATATGGATCATCTTCATTATCAGCATTTTCAACAGTGCAGGACAATGTGTGCTTACAGTACCATTGTATTTCTCTTTTATAAATGAATGTAAATATAAGGTGGCGGTGTGTGTTCCTTCTTTTGTGCTAAGATTTTTATATTTAAAAAAAAAAAAAAAAAATCAGTTGTTTACAACTTAGAATGTTATGAAGAGTCCGCGACTCTCTTTTACAACTTGGTCAAAATTTCTTCATCTTCTTCTGATACTATACAGAAATAGTTTTTTTGAAAAAACATTCAAACCCCATGGCCGCAGAGTTTTTAATGAATAATATTAAAAAAAGGAGTGTTAGTGTTTTTGTAAGGAAGGGATGTCATATTTATTTTACATTGTGGGCCCCGTACAGCCCACTTTGATGGGGCTAGACCGTCGAGTAGGCCAGAGCAGTGAAACTCCCCTTTCTGTCAGAGCAGACACATTTAACTAAACTTTTAATCTCTGAGATTATGATAATATAAGAAAAAAGTGCAATTTCATGATAGATGTGTAAAATAACAAAAGGTTCTTGTAGCATATTACCCAGATTTGTAAAATCTAAAATTATCAAGTTTATAAAATTTAACAACTTTATAAAGTCTCGTTTTGTTAATTCAGATTTTTTTTTTCAGACCCACTTTAGAAAAACTGACATTTCTTCAGTAGATGGTGAAAAAATTGGTGATGTGATGGAATTTTTGGTAATTTCATTGTTTAACTATTACATGCACTAAACAAAGATAAACTCCAATTATTGTCTTTGCCAGGCTGATTCTGGCCCCCGCACCGTATGTTTGACACCCCCGTAAAGTGATGGGAGACCTCTAATCGCTAAAGGGTTATCTAAATACATATATGCGGTCAAAAGAGTAGCTGGTAGGGTCTCAAATTGAGTCCACACAGAAATCAGAACAACTTATGTGTGCTTTAAACAATGCTCATCCAAAGTCTCTGAAGTTGTAGTGGAGAGAAGCACAAATGTAATTGTTCATCTGGTGTTTTAATAATAGTACCAGAGTGCACTGACTGGCACGTTGGTCCAAAATCTTCCATAAGCGTTCAACTAGGGTTGACATTTTGAGAATATGAACGCTATGCAACTCACATAATTTTCATGCTCGTCAAACCATTTAGCGACCCCTCGTGCCCTGAGGATAGAAGTAAAATCATGGAAAAGACCGCTTCCATGTCCACAGGAAAAAGGCGATTACAAAAAAAAAAGAAAAAAGAAAGAAATAGTTAATTAAAGTATAAATATACCATGTCGGGGGAAAACGGCAACAAACTGGATTTTCTAAATGCAGGGGTCAAATGATCGGATCTTCCTTGAATGTGTCACTTGTTAGTTCCTGCCATTGACTACAGTCAATGGTTCCTGCCAGCACGGAGAAAGATGCTAGCAACTACGGAGAAAAATTAATACTGTTTTTGTCTTTGTTTTGTTTTTTTGTTTTGGCGGCGGGGGGTCTTATCTTAGTTTAACTGAGGGAACTCATTAAAATAAATAAATAAAAGAAAAAAACTACATCAAAAAAACGGTTTGGACGTTTGAACTTTTCAACACCAGTTCTGACCCTTTATGCTTACCGTAGTCTTAGCACAATCATGGCGACTGTCATCTGACTGAAAAGTTTTGATGTGAAACTTTTTGAACTGATGTCTTTCACAGTCCCGCTGGCTGGCGTCAGAATAACCCAACTGCGATCGTTTATAATCGTGCCAAACGTCAGATGGAAGAATACAAACAAGTGACATCCAAGATGTGAGTGTTTTGACCGCTGACACTAACCGTCCTGAAGATGTGCCGCTGAGGAGCTAACGCCAGCTAAGCTAGCTACTTTCAACAAGTTAGCCCGCTGGCTAAACCGAGTTTGAATGTCGCGGGATTTCACATGTCACAGCGGACAGCAGACCGGGTAATATCTGACTTAAATGCCATTTTTTGGTTTCAGGTAGTTGGTATTTAATTTAAAAGGAAAATGTGTCGTTTTCTACGTTACTGTGTCAGTCACTGCCTTCACGCAGCGATGACCCGGCTGGAGGAAGTCAACGGAGAGATGAGCATGTGGTCATCAGTCCGGTGGCTAGGCTACTTGTCCGGGCTTAACCTGCTCGTGGCCCTGTGCATAGGTCTCTATGTCCGGTGGGAAACAAGCGCGGAGTCCGCTCTTCTTGTCATTTTTGTTTTGGCCCTGGTTGTCCTCGGAATAGCCATTGGCCTCTACTACTTCAGTATGGAGAGGATGAGCCTCAGCATCCTCCACCTGTGGTTCGGTTTTTTGCTGGGTCTCCTGTGTTTCCTCAACTCCCCCGCCCTGGACGTCGACGTCAGGGAGCAGGTTGCCAACTACCTGCTGCTGGCCAGCGTGGCTCTGAGGACACTGTGGGCGCTGCTGGAGAGACTTGTTGGATGTGCTAGGTATCGCCCTGCCTTCTTGACCTCCGCGGAGCGCCTGGAGCTAGCTGGCTTTGCGATCGCCAGCACCGCGCTGCTCATTCAGAAGTCCCTGAGCGTGATGGTGCTCGTGGTGGCTCTGGGCACGGTCATGGTTGCGCTGCGGATGAAGGCTCTCCTGGCTCTCGCCAACCTGGCGTGCTTCGCTGTCATCACCGCCGTGCTGTTCTTTAACTCTCTGAACATTACAACCAACCCGTTCGCCCTCTCCTGCTTCTTCAGCCAGCTCATCTGCGACCCTCTGCTCGATGTCTACTTCAGCGGTCTCTCTGTGACCGAGCGCTGGCAACCGTTTCTGGTGTGGAGGGGGCTGTGGCGCCGGGTCTCCCTCCTGCCCCTGCTGGCGGTGGAGGTGAGCTTCATCGTCCTTTCTGCTGGGAGACTCTCAGACCTGGAACAGTGGTACCGCACGATCCCAGCCTTCGTGGTGTGTGCTCTCTTCTGGGGTATTTGCCACATGGTGTTTGTCATCACTGTGTGGGGTTTTCACTCTAAGCTCAGCGAATGCCAGAGGCTGTGCTGGTCCCAGGGGTCGGAGGTCAGCGGCCTGGACAAGGTGATGGCCTCCAAAGGCATGCGACATTTCTGCCTCATCTCTGAACGCCTGGTGTTCTTTACTCTGGTGTCCACGGTAGCTGTGGGTGCTCTGTGCTGGCAGGTAGGTCTGTCTCAAAAATGCTTTACTGCTGCAGCACACGGGTTATTCTTTTCCTGTTTCATTTTTTCCTTTACGTGACTCTTGTAAATTTGCTCGGCAGGCCAAAAACAGTTTGTTTGTGAGCACTTTCCTGCT
The DNA here is from genome assembly GCF_036321145.2 of Pelmatolapia mariae. Lineage (NCBI taxonomy): Eukaryota > Metazoa > Chordata > Actinopteri > Cichliformes > Cichlidae > Pelmatolapia > Pelmatolapia mariae. The sequence continues at coordinate 45,513,691 of NC_086233.1, read as the reverse complement.
CATTCTGCCCCTGGAGTCTCTGTTCCATGGACTCTTCCATGAGCTCGGGAACACCCTGGGAGGAACATGCGTGGGCTATGCAGTGGTCATTCCCACCAACTACTGCAGGTAGAGGTCCAGCATTGTATCTGAGAATTAGAAACATCTTCAAGTCAATTTAGACCACATTCAGATTCATGTTTGAATTTACATCATTGATATTCTGTGCGCTCAAATGAAATGGAATTCTGAAAGTGGCATAATTCTCCTTCCTGTTACAGTCCTGATGGTCAGCCGATGCTGCTGCCTCCAGGCCAGGTGCACGAGTTGAACAGGCGCTCTACGGGTATGTTGAACAACGTGCAGCGCTTCTTTGCCCACCACCTGATTGAGACGTTTGGCTGTGACTATTCCACCAGTGGGGTAACCCTGGAGGCTCTGCAGTCCAAGATGAAATCCTTTCTGGACCTCCGCAACCCAGACGGCCCACGCCACGACACCTACGTAATCTTCTACAGTGGCCATACGCATCGCACTGGCGAGTGGGCGCTGGCAGGTGAGAGAGGCGTTAAGTTGACGCAGTCATGATTAGGAATCGCTTATATATATATATATACATATATATATATATATATCGTTTTATCGCCCAGCTCTAGTATGTATATATGTATATATATGTATGTTGGGGGTTTTTTGTATTTTTTCCAATTGAACTGAGAATGTGTGCCATTGTTTTTGGAATCATCTGTAATCAGCTGTTTCATGCGCACATCTTTAGGTGGAGACACTCTACGTCTGGATCACATCTTGGAGTGGTGGAGGGAGAAGAACGCCAACTTCTGTTCCCGCCTTGTTGTGGTGCTCGACTGTGACAACTCTCTGCCATGGGTGAAGGCGGTCAGGAAGGTGGAGAACCTGTATGTTGCCGTCCAGGGAGCGATGCTCTTCAGAGCAGCGGACGTCGAGCTGCATGACCTGCCGCAGCTCGGAGACTTCACCTCCGAGTGGGTGGAGTACAACTGCAACTCAAACAGCAACATCCAGTGGTCAGAGAGGGGCAGGGCGGTTTCTGCTGCTTACGGCATCTCCAAACACTGGGGCGACTACACGCTGCACCTACCAACAGGAAGCGACGTCACCAATCACTGGAGCATGTACTTCCCCCGGGTGACCTATCCCGTGGTCCAGCTGGCGCTGTGGTGCGGCAGCCTGAACCTGCTGTGGACCTGCAGCGCCTGTCTGCGATGTCTCAAGAGACTCAAGCTCAACTGGTTTCCACCAGCAATACTGGACACGGGGCAGGGCTTCAAACTGGTCAGATCATAGAAATATGAGTGAACCTGTTTTTATTTAAATATATTTCTAAAAATATTTTCTAAAGTTGATTGTTTTTTGTTGTTGTTAGGTTTGGGTTTTGTTTTTGTTTTTTTAATTCTTTTTGTATCCCAAAGACAGGCAGCTGTTGGATTATAAGATTGTTAACCAGAATCCTTTCAAGTTACTTTAAAATAAGCCAGTTACTGATTGGGACGTTGACAAAGTTAGTATTTAAAGTGTCTGAAAAGCAGTTCTGTTAATGTGTGACTGGATTCGAAGGTCTTATTCTTTCTTCCCCAGACATTAGACAAATACACAATGCAAGGTGAGACTGAACACGGACCCTATTTTGCACATTTTAGCACCGTATTGACTGTTAGATCTGAGCCACCTCGGTTTTCTGCACATTCACACAGGTGCCTTTTAGCTTCACCAAAACTCAAACTTGCTAGGCTGATTGTTTTTAACCTTAAACCAAAGAGTCGACGGTACGTTTTCAGAGGAGGATCTCAGGCATAAAAGCTGTTCTCTGCACTCTTCAGCTGCAGGTTTTGCTATTCTGTTATGATGAAATGATTCCTCGTACATTTTTCTGCACTCCTACAAATATTTTGTCACTCGTTGCTTACTGTATGCTTGAATGCACTGCTTTGTCTGTTCTAAACAATATTTTAGAATGCCTTTTACCAGGTGATCTTTAAATCCACTCCTGCTGCTTCAGGGAGTCCTCGAAGTCTTTTAATTGTACCAATGCACTACAAGCCAGGTGCTGGAAGACCTGCAGTCTCTCTTGTAATGGACCACAGGAATTTGTTTTCTTCCTGGGGGTTTATTACAGTTCACTGAACTATGCAACTGTATGCCAACAGGCTGTGTGTGTGTGTGTATAGAAAGGGATTCATGGGAAGAAAACCTGTTGGAGCTATGCAATAAAAAGTCAAATATCACTCCAATGTATGAACTTACCCCTTTTTAAAAATAATATAAGGAGATCAATATCATTTCATCCATCTCCTTAGTCTCTTATCCAGTTCAAAGTTGCAGAGGTGCTGTTACTCATCAGTGCCATTGAGTCCGCTTGGATTCTGCTTATTTGTCAGTTCTGATATTGAGGTACCACTGTTGTTCTTTCCCAAAAGGAACTGATAGTCGTCAGGATATTTTATTCTGGTGGATTGGATAGTTTGGAACTGACAAATGTTGAAGACTTTTTTTTTGCAAGCCCACTATCTTGTGATAATTTGGCGGCAGCGCAATGGTGATAATATTTGAAATGTTTATCTTGTGTAAAATCCATAATCACAAGTAACTTTATAGAAAACTGAAATGTTGCCAGCTTTCCAGATTCCTCAAACTTCAGAAGAGAAAAAAAATGTGTGTATGCCACAGATGTGTAACAAAGCATTTTAGTAGTTACTTAAGTTTTGTGGCAGTTTCTCCTTGTAGACGCACATGTTCAGCCCGTCTAACGAGTACATCAAGAGCAAAACAGATAAAGATTTGATGGAATTTGTTTCCATGGTGACACTGTATACAAACTTACCAAGCATGAAAACTTTCTGCCCTTACAACAACAAAAAAATCCCCAAAAAAACAAAACAAACTCTGGAATAATAGATACTACAAAGGACACATTACTTACCTATAGTATCACCGATGGGTGGTCACTGTAACTGCATTGAAGAACCAACAGTTATCCAACAGTTAATTCAATTTGAGGCAGTTAAAACATCTGTCGCCTGATTTATTCAGAAAAAAAGACTGTGCAAAGTTCAGTTTTTATTTTATTTTATTGAAAACATTATAAAAGTATGTGTTGCAGCAGCATATTCACTTTTTATGATCAACATCTTCACATTTACACAATCCAAGTTGAAAATGGCATTTACAGCAAGCAGTCAATGATCAATCTCCAGGAGACATGACTGCACAGGGTAGAGATAGCGAGGCATCTACCGCCCCCATGAGGCTGCAAGTGAAACTAAACTGAACCGCAAACACTAAAGTTCCTGTTTTTGTTTTTTTAAATTCCACTTCGATCCACACTGCTTCTACGTGTTCAAGTTATTTTTTTTTTATAATTCACTTGTTTCTAATGCAGAGCTGATGTGCAAATTCATAACTTGGGTTTAAGTTTTCAGTTACTTCAAACAAAAAACAGTTTTGACCAATTCAAGCCATGAACACAGGTACACAGTGGATACCCAGCCCGTGTCTGAAAGTATTTGATAGAGAAAAGGAAAGAAAAGAAAAAGGAAAAAAAAAAAAAACAAACCCCTCAAGCAGCCGAATTAGCACAGCACAGGTTAAACAAGCACAAAATCTGAAATATCAGCTAAACATTAGTTTGAAATTCACAAAGAAATCGCTGCAGTCAGAGCAAGAGCCACAACACTCAAACCACTGACAGGTGAAGTGATTAACATCGGTCACGTTACAAGGCAATTGTCTGCTGGGAAACCCTTGAGTCCATCCATAAGTAACTCCATCATGTACTTCCCAACTAAACAGACTAAACATTTCCCCCATAAACAGGGGCCTCCCTCAGAAGGTCAAAGTGGAGGACCCACTACAAATAACCCACAAGACCCAAAGAATACCTTATTAGCATCCCAGTGCCAGACACCAAAGAGCTCCCCTGGAGGCCCTTTGGCTGAGCCCTGTGTGGTCAGAGCTACCCAGGCAGGCAGGTGGTTTAAATGTTGCGGCAGGAGGTGCAGCCTTGCAGAAACAATGTTCAGCTTAGTGTTTGTGACCCTCTAATCTGAACATCTGAATCTGCTGGATTACATTCACGAGAAAACGACTGCAGCCTCACTAAAACAGACCAGAATTTGGATCTCATTTCACAGATATCATTTATGTAGCACAGAGTCACCAGGACACGGTGAGGAACACAGATTTAACTGAACCCCAATAGTCACAGGACACGGACGCAATGTTTTGGTAACAGTGAGAGTTTGGAGTGAAACTGGAACATGCTGATAATTCCAGTTTTTTCAGTTTGACCCCCCAAATTTTTTTAATGTAAAGCTTATTTATTTTGAAACACTTTCATGTTTCACTAGAGCAGCAATTAACACTTGTATTCATCATCAGATTAATCTGCTGATCATTTTAAGAAAATGTGTAAGCAAGTAGTGATTTGATGTTTTCAGGATGAATTCATTATCAGCATACTAATTGTGGCAGCTCTACATTTAGCAGCTGTCACCGACACAGATCAAAAGCAACTAAGACAATTCCTCATAATTAGGACTTTTTAGCTGTAATCGTGGCTGTACAGGTGAATTTGGTTTTAGCCGCCTGACCTCCAGGTGACCTTTTGTAACACTATAACTAGTCGCAGACACTGACGACGCTGAAACTCAGAAAGAATCAAAACAAGCAGTTTGAGGTGCATGGTACCTCATGGTGGATGGTACTTATGGCTTTAGCAAGAACCAGATCTTAAGCTTTGGCTGATTGCATGTGCAATATGGTGACCCTCGCAAAGCTGAGGAAAAAAAAAAAATCATAAAAACCCCCAAAATGTAAAACTGGAAGAATGTTTGGCATAAAAGGAATCGAATATTAAATTCTAAAGTGACAAATGGTAAAAAGTTTAGAGGAACACCCACATCTCTGCCATTTATCCTTTTTTTGTTACGGGGAACAAACACGTCACGGTCTGAGGAAAACCGAGCACAGCTTCCCATCAATGGGACTGTTGTGGATGTGGATGTTAGTGCTGCAGGTTTCTCTGAACCTCATTTCACAAAAAAGGAATCTAGTGTTTAGCAATGATTTACCCTAAAGAAATAACAGTGATAAGAAAACGGCTACAAAAAAAACACTCAAACTATATCCCAGACACCATGTATATTATTATCACCAGTTAAATAACTAGAATATAGTACATCTTGATTTTATTCTTTTTTAAACAAACTTCTCGTTCTTTTCAAGAACAAAGCTTGAGAGGAAACAAAGGCTTTGACCAGTTTTCCTCTCTTGTGTGTGATTAAAGGAGGATCCTGAGCAAGAACCCTCAAGGCTCAGTGCTTCCAGGAATGAACGCTGAACTGTAAATGAAAAAAAAAAGAAAAAAAAAAAAAGCTTAAATTGTCTTCCACATGTAAACAATACATCATGTACCTGGGACTAAACCTAGTGTAAGCTGTCAGAATGAATCAGGAATCAGCTGGTAAAGTAAGTGTCACTTAAACTAAACTGAACAGCCATGTGTTGTTGTCATTACTCGTGCCTAGGTTGATACTGAAGATTGCATAGTAGTGGATACTAAAACAGAATCCAGATCAGTCATTACACCTTCAGAAACTCCTCTAAATGCTCTCCTTTTTCTCACCTGCACTGATATGACTGCACTACACAGGATTAAGCATATTTACAGTGGCAGATATGTTCCTCCTCCATTCTTCTTCTCTCGCTTTTTTGTTTTTAAAGACAAAGTGCAGTTGAGAAAATGGAAAAATTATTGGTCACATCTACTTTCCGATTCTGTACTGATTCACCTTATCACCAAACATTCAAAATATATATATATTACTAATGCAAAACTATCTTGTCTGTTAATCCACCAAATGTTCTTTGAAACAGAATGAGGTAAATACCGGAAGTAGGACAATAACTACACATACACCGAATGAAAATTGCCCCCTTCACCCCCTTGCCTGTGTTATATGACTACTTGGTTCATGTAGGCACAAGAACAGTATGTGTCCATCCTCTAAGTGTCTTCTTGTGTTACATTTCTCCTCAACTCCTCTCACTGCCGACAGCGTGACTGACCGGCTTCCTCTCAGGACTTCCGCTGCCTCAGCGTCTCGGAGCTGCCGTTCAGTTTGCTGCGCCCGGAGGGGGTGGCCGTGCTGCCGTTGCCCAGCGGGCGGTCCCAGTCAGCGGGGGCTTCCTGTTTACGCCGGCGCGTCTCTTTGTAGCGGAGTGTGATGTCACTGTGAGAAGACAGAAGGAAAGAGCACACGCATTATTTATAGCGTGTCATCCCTGAGGGTCACGTCTTCCCAGATGGTTTCTGGTCCACTAACTTTTCTCACAGAAGGTTTCTTTGTTATAATTCCTACGCCTACACTATACACTGGATTATATTAAAAGAAAAACAAACAAACGAAACAGCTGATTACTTTAACAAACATCACAAACAGAAGATAAAGCTCTGCTCTCAAAGTCTCACGTGAGCTGCATTTCTTACTTTTTGAGAATAAGAAAAATTCCCAGTTTCTCTTTGTTAAATAAATCCATCACTACAGGAATCGATTAGTCACTCTGTATGAAATCCCTGCTTTTAGGAAGGTCAGGGGGAAAAATTAATAAAACAGAGAAGACCACCGACAGAGAAAACCAAATCAAACGACCCCTTTTGAGCAAGCACTTGGTGACAGTGGGAAGGAACTGGAAGGTAGATCCAGGCTCAGGGATGGGCAGACATCTGCCGCCACTGGTTGGGGGTGAGGGCAGGGACCTTTTGTGTATTTGACAACAAATGTCATTTGTGTGTCCCAAAATAAGCTGGATGCCATTCTAACAATAATAATATACTTTTTTCATTATACACACTACTACTTGACCACATTATACAGTGAAATAACATTTTGTTTCACTGCTATGCTGATAACACACTGCTCCATTTCCCAGTAAGGTTCAACAAGTTTCGTCAACCTTACAAACTGTTTAACCAACATCAAGAAACAGATATGTGCATTTAAAAACATAATAACAATAATAATAACATTATTATTATTATTATTATGATTATTATTATTATGATCATCATTATTATGATCATCATCATCATCATCAGGTTCTCGGTTTAAAAAAAAAAAAAAAAAAAAAAAAAAAAAATCACTTTGATCAGAATAACTGGATAATGGTACGCTTTTGTCTTTAGTCGACCAGAAGAAGTGGTTGAGCTGATCTCATTGGCTCTTGTCACATGATGGTTAGTGTGTGGGTGTGTCTGTGTGCGTGTGTGTGTGTGTGTGTGTGTGGGGGGGGGGGGGGGGGGGGGTATCAGTTCCTCTGGGTTTCACTGTCCTGACTCACTTTAACAGTGTCAGCACAAACTGAATGCCCTCTAGCGTCACTAAACTGACTGGAACTGAGAGTAAAAACGATGTGAAGGGAAATGAAGATGATAAAATTCACCACAGCAAGAATCCAATAAGTGCCATGCAGGAGATGGATCCATGAAGAGTATTAACTACGTTCTCTAGAGGATCCCATAGATCCTCTAATAATGATTATAGATCCAAATGGTGATGTGGTAGAAGAGTGGAAACAAACAAACAAAGAAAACAAAAACCCTACACTTTTCCCATACCTAGGACATTACTGCATTATTGCTGAGCACGAGCAGGAAGTAGTAAGGAAGGGGAGGGAAAAGGCAAGGGGGGGGGGAAGGAGAGGAAAACAGACAAGCTTAACATGCCAAGGCAGGCTGCACCTAACAACACAGCAAAGATAAGGCAGCTCAAAAAAATTGAATTACATTTAAAAAAAGAAAAGAAAAAGAACATACTCTATGAGCTCACAGGGAATAACCAAATCAAATACAGGAGCACACTGGATGGAGTCTCACACGTGTGAAGAGATCTTTCTTAAACTCTAATTAAACTGTATTTCCTCATCAGTCACCATGAACAGTGTATTTAAAGCAAAAGCGAAGTGCAAAACAGCAGCATGGAAACAGATTGTCATCTTTTCCTGCATGAGTGTATAAAGTTCATTTGGAAAACAGCTGCTTTTTGCCAATTCCCAACTTCCCTTTCTATAACTAGCATGTAAGATGTCTCTACAGATCCATAACTGGACTCTATATGAAACAGACCAGTGGAAAACCTACAGAAAGCTGACACACACAAAAACAATAACGTACTTAAAAGAGAAGAGCGACCCAAAGGCAGACTGGACCTGTCTCAAATAGACTGCACAGAGTCCAGTGAACCAAAATAGAAAAACAGAGCGATACTTTGGAGCCAATGTAGTTATTGTGTTTACTAGACACAAGCTAGAAATGGTTAAGAAGCTGAAATCTTTCCTCCTTACAGCCTAATTGTTTTACACGAGGAGCACAGACTTTCATTACATTTCAACAAACATTGTCTCTCACCCTCAGCTTCTCTTCCCGCCCCAAAACAAAACAAACAACAACCACAACAACAATTAAATAAATAAATAAAATAACCCATCCCACTACTTGCCGGATGAAAAACCGCCACATGGTCCAGATGAGTATGAGGAGGATTCCTAAAAACCAGCACTGAATGATAAGAGAAGGAATGGGCAGCATGATGGTGTGGGGGTCATACTTGACCACTATTAGGAACTCCGTTACTGTGATTGCTGATACCAGCCACGCCTGCTGGCCGAGCTTCTTGTGGAACTTCCTGTTGGGAAAATGAAACAATGTTATTATGGAAAAATTATTCAATAGGGAGGATACATTTACTTTATGTTTATTTTTAATATTTACTGGTTACATGTATGTCTGTGATGTAACACCGTAATGCACAGCACTATATCACTACCCATGCGTGTGAATAGTCAACAGTTAAATGATACTTCCATTTCTAGTCTACCAGAAATACTACAGTCTGAGTAATTATACGAATTTTGTTAGTGGACAACACTGGTTAAACAGAACTAGTACAGTACTGCAGTATTTAGCTATAGCAAATGAATGGATGTATGTAGGCTGTTCTACAATGAACTGGAATGCAATCAGAGTAAGTCCTAACAACATTCTGCACAGGAGCTGTGACGATGTTAACCTGCAAGTAAAGAAGTCCGCTAATGCTAGTCATACTTGGCAAACTAATCTGACACTGTGCGTGTGCGCCACACATTTCCCCTCATTTGGTATTTAAACAGTTAAAAATGGCTTTGGAATACATGGACATATTTAATTCAGTTTATTTTTATGAGACTATAATCCTTCAGGTTTAATCAGTTAATCAGTAGAAATATCTCTAGCTCCAACACGACCCAACACTGGAAAAATAGCAGAAAACGAAACATTTCTGTCTGTTTCTGTTACTGGTAACCATATTCTTATCAATGCACATGTTTGCTCATGGCTGGTATGTATGAATGGTGTTCTTACTAAATATTTTGCTGTGTATAGTACACAGAAGACTGACACATTTCTTCACTGCTGTGCTTATCTAGTTTTCTGATTTCAATTTGCACTATGACAACCAGTTTAAAACTCAAGAGCAAATACTTGATTAAACTGAATCAGTGCTGAATGTCAACAAGTTCTTTATTCGGTGTGTATACAACACATACAGTCTTTTATTATACACCCGGTCAAACTGTCCAACTCCCAAAAGAAAAGCTGCACATTGCTACTCACGGGTCATCCATGAAGTCGTAGATCTCCCTCATGGCTACGCCCCCCACGTTGACAAAAAAGACAAGGCGAAGCAGCACCAAGTAGTGTTCAGGAGGCATCCACAACACAAATTTCAGGTAGAAGGTGTTCAGCTCTGCCAACAGAAACTGGCGAGATAGGAGATAAAATATCCTAATTTAGAAGCACTGAGAACACAAAAACAACACAGAAAAGAAGAAAAAGTTACAACAATCAGTCCGTGTTGCGCACGCATTTCTCTTCCATTAGCTAACAAGAACTAGCCTTTTACATTTAGTGAACTAATTCAGGTGTCAGGCAGGGAACCAAAAAGAGAAAGAGCCCAACATAACTACGCCCATATTTGATGAATTACAAATCTGATATTTTTTTTCCTCTCTCCTCGATTCATGAAACACATTTCCTATGCGTCTGTTATGTAGTTATTTGAGAGTCCTTTCTAAGACGACAGGGCGGTGCTGTTTAAGCTTAATCTTGATCTATTGTCACAACAAGTTGTGGATTTGATGTTTATGCTCCACCCGCCTCTGCTCACATCGGGTGGTTGTCATGTTTGCAGCGTTACAATGTGTTGCTAACAGGGAAGTAGCAGAGTGGCATCTGGCGGACAAACTAAGCAACGCCGACATTCAAAACACGGCTGAAGGGTGTTTCTATGATCCCTTTTTTTTTTTTTACTTTTTCCAGTTTAATTTATCAATAGTCATGAATCCAGATAGAGATATATCAGCAATATATTAATCAATATATTGGTTAGGCCAGTACATGAACATGTATTATCAATATATCAGAGTCTAAATACATTACATTTTCTGTGCATTGTTAGTGCATGTTGATGTCATCATTTTTTGCAATGAGACAAATTTTTTCCCTTTATGTTAGCATTTCTTACCATAAAGATGATGCCTAACACAGCAAGCCAGCGGCGAAGGTTTGAAGCAGGCTTCCACTCAAACTTCACCCAGCTGTAAGGTGTGAACTGGAATGCTATACGCTTTATCTTCCCCCTGCCAAGTACAGACAGAGATATCATTAAATACAAACAAATACAGAAACCCAAGATTAAAATGTTTGCAAAGAAATGTCTTTTATAAAGTCATACTTGTATGTAGGAATGTTCCAGAGGCCCTGCCACTGATACGGTTTCATTGACAACCAGGCCAGGGTCTTCATGCCACAGTAGATCCCCAACCCATTGCACACTAACACATCCATGATCCACTAGATGGAGAAACAATTCAAGAAAAGGATAAGTGAGGTGCAGTAATCCTCCAAACCAACTATCACACACCTCTCCTCCACCTTGAATATAATTTACATTTACTATAACTAAGGTTTTTTGTGTGTAACAAGTAGCAACAGCAACTGCAGTATTTATCTTTACAGTCGTGATTATAATCACATAATACCTATACTGTCTGTTTATATTTGGATTTTTTCTATTGCTTTCCAGCAGTGCTCACTTGGCTTTACCAGCTACCCCTTCTGTTAATTAGACCACCTAGTTAGTTACTGGTATGAAGTTCTTATCATGCAAACAAATGAGCACTTCGTTGCCATTACAAATATCACTAGCAAAATAATTACTCCCGTGCTTCCACTTTCTGTGTTTTTACTTCTAAATGTGCTGAAGAGCAAGAGATCTGTGGCCCTCCCAACTTAACACATGATGAAAATAATTTGTTCTGCAAAATGTCCGTAAAACCCTTTAATTTTACTTTTAAATTTACAATACAATCCTTGTTTTGAAAATTTTATCTATTCACACTGTGGTTCAAACAAACTTCTTGTCCAATATGGACACATTTGAAAAGTATGTCCACATTAGGCAGGGTTATATCTGCAGTAAACACTGTCACGCTTTAAAGAGAAGACATCTTGATCTTATGTTCATTTCTCTTCAATGTGCCAAGCAATTTTTTTTTTTTAGATATTGTTCATTCTTACCATTTGTGCGTTATTACAAAAGACTCACTCAGAAAACTTAGACAAAACAACCAAAATAACCTCAACATGTGTCACACAGTATTTTGTAATTAGAAGAAAACAGCACAAATGTACGTACATGGTCCCACCAGCACTCTGAGAAATTAGGCAACTGGTGCTCCAGGCTATACTCCAAGAACTCAAACATGACACTGATTATCATACACATCCACCAATCCCGAATCATTAGAGTCTGGAGAAAAAAATAGAGTGTGAGGAGTTTAGCAAGATAACAGACAATAAACAATAAAAAGGTGCAACTTTATTTGTCAATAAATGATCATACTAGAATGGGAATGACCTCACTTGGTACTTATTGACTAGGTGCTCTGTAATAATTGCAAAGTCAAACCATTTAAATCTGTGATGTGTGCATAACAGCGAGGACAGCACGCTCAACTGCTTTTATGAAACATGTCAGACAGCTAATTCCAAACCTACCTTGATATACCATCCGAGAAAGTGAGCTGGCACGAAGCCATCCATCTTGTCCTGCAGAGACAAATGATGTTTAACAGCATGCCCAACTACAATTTTGCCCCTAAATCTTACACGTGAAAAGCCCTTTCATTAAACTGTTGATCGTGTTTAATGATCGTGTTATTGCATTTCTAAAGTTGGGTGCCGACAAATACCCCCTCAGCCTTTTACGACTGAGGGGTAAAAATAACTCTTTTTTTTAGGGTCAACTGGAAAGAAAAACAGATGTGAAATGTAAAAGTGAGATCAGAAATCAAATGTGACATAATCAGATGCAAACTATAAAGTGACATTTAGAATCTGCAAATATATCATTCCCTGTAAGCCAATATGTTGTCAATACAAACAATAATTATTAATCACTCCAAGCCTGTATATTGACTGCTCTCCATTTATCTACACATAAATACAATGCACTGTAAGAAACTGCACACAGCTGCTCCTTCAGTGTTTTATATCCCAGCAGCCACATGTAAGCACCAGAACCCTGATCTTGATAACCATGCAGCCACTGATTTGTGAAATTCCACATCTGAGTGCAGTGCCAACTGTCCACCGTACTTACTGCAAAGTAGCCCATTTAACAGGGAGATGTGTTGCATTACACTGGTAGCGGATCATGATAGGCATCCTATGGTTTCTAACTTTCCATTAAATCACAGATCTGTGACTGTCTGTGTATTTATTAACATTTCCAAAATGCATTTCAGTTCATTGAGCCCTGTTTTAAGTTTCACTGCTCCACTGATATAACCCAAAACAGCAAGTGTGCTTGGAGACACACACAGCCTGTGCTCTAAAAAGTCCTGCTGCTTTCTACTTGTGCTCGGACAGTTAAAATAAGACCGTCTGTGTTCAAATAAAGCATCGCATCTAGTTCACACTGGAAACAGGAAGAAATGAGCACAGAGAGTACTGGGTCACTGAACAGGACAAAGCCTCTTTGGGCATCACAAAGCACAAATAAAATGCAATTAAACACACAGTTCCACCCTTACTATTTGGATCATATTATCTCTGCTTAGTAACCCAGCACATTTTTATGTATTAATTTTTTAGCTTGTCCATTTCACATGCAACTTCCTACAACCGAAGTAAAGTTTATTTATAAATATGTGGCTTTAATTTGACATTTTAAAAAGTCTATTCACAGAAATGGGGTTTTAGAGGCTAAAAATCAGACTATTAGTGGAGATGGGCTCTGGGTCATGGCAGCAGAGAGAGGAAGGCCTGGTTCTATTGATGGACTGTAATCTGCCCCAGACTCAAACTGCTGCACACCTCTACAGTAACTGTATTCTTGTGTGTGTTTGAGAATGAAAGAGAGATAAAGCAGAAGAAAAAGAGATAAGAGAAGTTTTACTTTAACACAAAAGGCTATACACAGATTCATCTAAGCTGCCATATTTTTTTTCTGTATCTGGGCCACTTCCTTATTAGCAATAATTGAGGACAATATACACAAAATTATAAATGCATGACTGGACAAGAAATGTTACTTTTAGGAAGGTGGCCTGTTTCTTACTGAGTTGTTTTCAATGACATAATACTATCAAAAATTCAAGTCTTACAAACATTCCTACCTGCAAAGATACACAGGAGAGAAAAAGTAACGTAAAAAGCAAAAAAATTCATTCTCTCACCCAGATGTTGTGGAAAGGGTCTGTAGTGTTTCCAGGGTCATAAATGAGGCAGTTTCCCCCATAATCGCGCTCAGGGAGAGGAACCCCCAATTTGGGGTCAATGTACTTCATGAACTGTCGTCCATCGTGCACCGTCTGGATAAAAGAGGATAAGAATAAAAGCAAGTACCACCAGAACTTACATTTCTACACGGGCTACATCAGATGGTGTCCTCCTTCAGTTAACGGCAGATTTCTGTGGCATAAAAGTAAAATTTTATTGCTTTTTACCTAGCAACAACTTAAAATTATCCTCGTACAAACAGGAAGTAGATGCTTAAATATACCCCCCCTTTATTCTTCTTCTTTTACAGTGTCCAGGGCAGTCTGAAGGGTCTGGCTCAGTGACAATTTAATTAAATTGGGAGAGTGAAAAGAGGCTTCCAGGGATCACAGCAGAAAAAGCACCAGAGACTGGAGCAGACATGTGATAGTGGGAGGGAAAAAAAAGCCCGATATTTTGCCCAGGCTTGACTACACTTTTAAGAAGTACTTATGGACTCCATCTGGCCTTCCTTTTGGAAACCACCATTATAATTAAATGTCAAAGCAAACGTCCAGAAAACCTGTGTCATCAAAGTCACTGAGTAGAAAACTCAAAAAAAGAAGTTTGATGTGGGAGTGAAAATTGTCATGTGATTGTGTACAGAGTTCCCATGAGCTAAGAATTTGCATTGCACGTGTTGATCTGACGTGTTTTAGCCTTTCCAGGCAGCAAAATTCTCACCACACCAACCTGAAACAGGATGAAGATGAGGAACAGTTCATAGACGACAGTGACGCAGAGCCAGAAACGCCAGTAAGCTAGAGCGAGAGAGAGAAATCAGTTACACTGAATACAAACTAAATTAGTACTATGTTTTTTAAAGACAAGGAAAAAACAAATAATAACAATGTTACATGACAATTTCCTATGTGCTGAACATTCCATGTTCCAAATCTAACTACTTCACTCAGTCCAGAGTAATATTTTACTGTCCGGTTACATAACTCCAACGTTGCTGCCCCAAGTTTGACATTTACTCTTCCCACTAGTTTTCCAACAAAAACACCATAAACAAACGTATAATGTGGGTTTTGGTTACAGACATTTAAAAAGAGCACCTGACGACACATACAGAAATGAGCTGCTAGGGGTCCTGGTATTTGGTTCAACCCCAAATCATTAGTTCATTTCCACTAATAAACATCTGCCTGAATTACCTCAGTATACACATAATGTCATAATGTGTTTTTGAAGATTTAAGTCAGAGATCGTGATTTTCATTAAGAAATAAAACATCAAGTAAAAGGACTGATATATAGTGTGGTAAACACCAATCTCAGTCCTAAAGTCCCACATGAGGAGTGCTTTTATTTCAACTGCTATTGAGCTGAATTATTGTGGTGATTCACATTCACAAGCTCAGTTTCCTTTGACACACCCAGCCCGTGATTCAGCAGGAGCTACAGGTTTTAAATCTGAAGGACGAAAAAACAAACAAAAAAAACCCTACTGGGTCTTTTTCCCATGATTGTAGTCTATGGAGAGCCAACTGTAAGGTGGCAATGTGAATAACACCAGAACCTACCCTGCTGGATTAACAAGCAAAAGACTGAAGCAATTGCATACACACACAACCACATCCCCTCGATCAGCCCACAAAGGTGCGAGTAATGCAGCCAAATACTCGCTCGACTACTTCATGCCTACCTACAACCGACAGCATTGAGCATGTCGCTGCATCTGCCTTCCACGCCCTGTTTTCCCTCCTTCCTTCCTCGCTTTCCTTCTGGAGTTAGCTGTTGTGTGTGTGTTGTGCGGGAGATGTTAAGTGTTTTCTGCATGAAAGCTCTGTTTAAAAAGCAGTGAGTGCTCTTATTTAAATAGTAGCACCTTTTACAAACTGCATCAGATTTAAAGAAGGAAAAGATAACTATCTGTTAGGATGCAAGTTTACAAAAGCATTAGAGCAGAAATCCAACTGCCACAGCTCACGTGCTGCAGTCAGGCACGTAGATTTTTCTACCTGGGCAACAGGTTTTAGTACAAGCATAATCAACAATTGCTTTTCACATGTCCTACAACAGCTTTGTATTTCAGTGTCGTATAATGCATACAAGTAACAGATTACTCTTTCTCTCCCTTTTCCCATGCATATGCCCTGAAAACCCTGCATCTGTATTGTAATGAAATGTCATCTCTTTCCATCCACTCCCGCTTGGATGACAAGATCAAAGATGTTTCATATAAATTCATTTGCATGGCACGAGCAAAAGCCTCTTTGTGGAGACCTTACCAACAGTTTAAATACATTAAAAGGTAAACAACTGTATCAGATGTGAGCTTGTCACAAACTGCCATTTTCAGTGGTCACTGACTAATGCCACTGCAATGCTTAATGCACTGTTTATTTACTAGAACCATATAGCCCATTATAAATTAGTCACTGAGCTTTAAAGCCTCATAAAAATGAATGATTTGGGATCGTCTGTACTGTCTGCAAACTCATTTAAATTGATGACTGTCTTCAATCAGCTGCTGATTCTAACCAGGATGTGTATTTTCCATTAGGAGGATGAGAATGTTATTACTACCGACTGAACTGCTGACTCAACTGTCAGCTGCTTTTAATGACAAACATATTTTTTATATAATCCGTTTTCACAATCCCCTTTCAACCTTTGTTTTAAAGCATTTCAACCATTTCACTTATCTGGAAGCTTTAAGAGGCCAAACAAATGTCAAACTGGCATATCCTGGATGTTGTCCAGTATTTAATGAAAGGTAATAAAACAGACCAGGGTTCAATAAAAAGAAATAAAAAGAGCACTACATGGCTTTAATATGAACTTCGACTTGCATTTCCAAGTGCCAACTTTGTTAACTTATGCTATATTCTCAATAAAAAAAGAGAGATTTGACATGAATTACTTTAACCTGGTGATAAATGTGCTTTTCATACCTGGATGCGGTCTGGTGAAAGGTCCATCTTTGGCCTGTGTCACTCCAAAACAGAGGAACACCAGGATGCTGGCCACAATACCCCTAGAGGACACACATTTGGGAATTCATTGGGATCACAAAGACTTCTGTATTGATTCCTCATATAATGTGTTCTTACTGAACCACCAACAAACAAACAGCCTATTTTCATGTCTTTACACTATGAAAAATGTGAACCTCTATGCTAACTACTTCTCCAAAAACCTGGAATCCAGCGTTCAAATTACAGATATGAGACTGGAATGTGGGTAAACTGAAAAAACTGTTTGTCATGTGTAACAAAAAGGGTCCAGCTCTGTGTTTGAAGGAAAAAACAAAAGGACAGTACAACAACATTTAACCATTTGGAAAGTGTTGACCCAAAACAAATTAGTATGTGAGAAAAATTAAATCTTGTCCTTAACCCAATTGGCCTACAATTCCACCACATCATTGTTCAAGTCTCAGAAGTAGCTACAGGACACATCTAAGGGCGATGGCTCAACATGCTCACCCAGCGTGTTCAATTAAGACATGAAGTTCACCTGTTTGTGTTTATTAGCTCAGTCAAATTGTGTTTGTCCATTACTGTGACTTCAATTAAAATCAGTATGCATTTCAAAGGGGCCAAAAGGCTTTTATCACAGCTACACATACAAGTCTCATATTTCAACCCCGTTAACCTTTAAGATCTGTGATGTCAGATCAATCAAACAAGGCATGAATGGGAGCATAATGGCTTGGAGAATTAATAATTAAATAACTTGAATCTGGAGGTCTGGTCTACTTCTTCTATTTCAATATTACAACTTCATTTGTGTTTATTAAGAATCAGACCAGCTAAGTTGAGCTTAAGTTGCTGTTGATTTAAGCTCTGAAAACCGGATGACCAGACGAGGACACTGTCCTGACCTTACAAGTAAACAGAGCAGGCTTAAAAGACTGAGCATACAATGGGATTACAGTGCGTGCTAGCCAACAAGCGTAGGAGCATGAGCATGTGAGATTTAGGGATCAGTTTCTTCACTGTGTGAGTCTGGAATCAAATGAATGTGTGTTCAAAGAATACAACACACAAAGTGAAGTTGTGTGTGAACTAGAGAGAGTGGTCCCGGATTGCAGGGTTGACTGGGAGTCGAGGAGTAACCAAGCAGTGCCTGAGAGTGAGCTCCGCTTCCAGGGTGAAGCTCTTAGGGTATTTATCCCAAGGAGCCGGACTACGCTGATGGCAGCAAATCCTGTTAAGGAGCATCCACACAAACGCAACCTACAAATCACCCCATCTGTCGCAAACACACATCATTGATAAAGCCTGTTTTGTGCCTGACCTTCTCAATACACCTCATAAGTACAAAGTAAAAACAACTAACTATAACCCTGCTTTGTTTCAGATTTTTTAACTGTAACACACGTAAATGGGAGTTTTAAGCCACATGCAAACTTGCCTTGACTAAATCTCACTGTTTGAAATACAAGAAGCTATAACAAACACTATCAGGGACAGGTCTGATCATTTCCATATTTATTCAGCAGCATGGCAACAGCTCAAAAAAAAAACTTTAGCCACAAGAAAAACAAGTTCTGCAACAGCTTATGTATTCCCATAGGAACACTGCTCTGGCGCAACCAGCCTGCAGAGCACTTTGAAACTCAACTAAACCTCCTGCTTACTGCCTTTTCCTACCAGGAAGCACAAAGTAGCTGGTACAACTTCCAGCAGTCGCTCTGCAACTTTCTGTAGTTTGCAGTAATAAAAGAAACTGAAATAATTTGGCATTTATCCAAGTCTCTGTGGTTTCATGAACGTGATAAAGTTGGATGTATATTTCTCTCCAAAGTTTAAATAAAACCCATTAAATCTATTTGCTTGTCGCTCAACTCATATTTATAGTGTTCTTTTCATGGCCAAGGTGGTTTTATACATGGCCTTGAAAGCTCAAGGTGAGTGTGATTGTAAAGGCTAGTGACTCATCTCAAATGGTGACTTTTGCTCCTTGCCCATGTTTATAGGAAATAAGTGGTTTATTCCAAGTGTTGTTTTAAAAAAAAAAAAAAAAAATCAGAATAGCTACTGGTTGGTTGGTTGCATTGCGGCGTTTCCCCCACATTTAGATTTGATCTATTCTCCAAGTATGTCGTGACAAAAAAAACCACTGAGCAATAAAATGTGCTGTCCCTCATGAAGCAGTGAACTCAAACCTCAGCAGTCTGCACCTGCTGCTGTTCCAGTTAGAGTGACAGTCTGACTCATAGCCCATCTCCAGAACAGAAGAAGAGCTGCTGCTGCCAGTTGCAGTCTATAGCGGTGGAGATAAAAGTATGTAAGACTGAAATGAGATGCCCTCTGCAGAAGCAGCAGAATGACATGGAATATGACCACAATAGCAACCTAGTTCAAGACCCAGCCAGAAGGGAAAACACAAGGTAGGAAGGGCTGTAGCTAGCTGGTTAGCTGGAACTAAATTTCCAAGACTTTCAGCCAGTAAAGCTATTGCTGATAGAGTCGCTCTCATGGGTGAATACAGAAATTGAAAAAAAAAAAAAAAAAAAGAAAAGAAAAAAGAAAAATCTTAAATGAGTTGTTAAATATACATGGGCCGACACAATGGTAAAGTTCCATATAATATCCCGCATTATATGGAACTTCACTTTGGAGATGGTACTAGGTCCAAATAATCCTGAGACTTGGTTTTGCAGAACATCACCTTGACATTGCCCTGCCCAATAAAATAATCTCTCTCTCTCTCTCTCTCTCCATAAACTGGTGCAAAAATGATATCATAAAGCTTCAGTTTAAAAGCCTCCTGGGGTTAAAGTAGATTTTTGGGGGCCTGCGTTTTGGCTTTGGTGACACTGAGGAAAGGAGAAATGCAGCCTACTGACCTTTTAGTGTTGTAGGCCGTGTCCTGAGGAGTCTCCTCCAACAGCGTGACGTAGACTAGAGCGCAGGTCAGAATGAACAGCACTGTGACAGTATGGGCTCGCCTGCAGTGAAAGTGGGGGAAAGGACAGATAAAAGGATGATAGTACCATTTGTAGGACAGAAAATTCAAATACCAGTCACCACAGGACATTAAAAAACAACAACCAAAAAAAACCCCTAGATTGGCTGATGTTGTCTGACATCACCATGGGACAACGTTGAGCAACACTGAGATAACAACACAATATTGGTACGGTCTAAACAAATCTGAACGTAAATCTGCTTTTTGCAAAAAACATGTTTGTTACCTCCAAATATCAAAAGGCATATATGGGGGTAAATCAAGGACAAAATACAAGATGAAATCTGTTGGGAAACTGTGTTGCTACAGCTAAAAATAGTTACAAAGTGTGTGATAAGCTTCAGTTCAAACCTTTCTTTAACTTAAAGTCAAAAATAGCTTTTGCATCAAATGCCTCATGCCTGACAGTGGATGGAAAAGCTTTATATCAGGTCTGTTTAAACAACAGAATTTGTATGCTCTGGCAGACAAGGTGAGCTAGAGTTTGATAGCCATGTTGTTGGCTACAGGCCCAAGCTGTATCTTCCATCACCCCATGTCAGCAAACATACTTTGGCCTCTGTGGTGTGACATTCTAGTTGTTTAGATATACGTCCATGCAACCTGAGGTATTTACCTCAGCTGACAGGGCAAAGTTTTACGATAATGTCAGGGTCAAGAGAATACACGCTATATAATGGGAGATTTCTCAATTAGAAATAGACAAAAGGACCTGAATGGTCTTTGGAACGCTGACAATTGCATAACAGTTGATAAGTTCTAGAAAGACAAATGGGGTGACTGCTGAGAACAGTGGCAGAGTCACTGAGTTTCCTTATCACTCCTGGAATGTTCACGCTGATCAGGCTGCAGGTGGACTGAGTCAGTATTCATTAGGGAGGAGAGATTTCTGGGAATAAAGCTAATCCAGATATTTTTAAAACTCATTTTGTCTGTTGGTTAAAACCCCAAAGTGATGGGTTATAAACCCCGACACCAAGTGGCATCCAAACATGCAACATGTAGGTGAACTGTTAAGCTTAAGTAAATAAAAAACAATCAACACTTGTGTTGACCTGTTTACATGACAGCGTGTACCAATGACTGATCTGAGTGCTGCTTGTACTAGTTACAAAGCACTTACAGGAAACATTTGTACAATGACTTTTTTTGTTACTTAACCATTATGTGAATACCTAAATATCTGTAATAAGCAAAGACAAAACCGTGTGACAACCAAATGTCAACCATAACACATCTTACATGACAGATGCCATCACACCTCAAGTTTTAAACCTTTTTAAACAATTATAGCAAGTGTATTTTATTCCTACCAGCCCTCTCATTAATGAAAGGGTCACCAGCTGCAGTAGCCTCTTAACATTTTGGGGTAAACAGCCAAAGGATATATACTTTATAAATCTAAATAAATAATTTAGATTAAAAGAAAAAATAATTAAAGGGGACCTGAAAGTGCAGTATAGCAATTCTATAAGAAGCGTTTTTTGTTTTTTTATAAATAATAAAGTGCCAACTTTAAATCACATTTCTTTTGGCTTCAAGCTTGATGTGCAAGACAGCACACCAGGTATTGTCAGCCTTTTTCCTGTTCCACCTCCTTATCCAACCTGTTTGGCTGGAGCCACAGGGGGAGGACATGGTTTCTCTCTTCGTTGACAACGATACACCACCACCAAGAGTGGAAAGGTGCAGCGGAAATACTGGTTTGGTGCAACAGAGCGACCAGCTAAGCTTAGAAACAAAGTGCACCTCTGAGCTTGAAGTTAAGATTAAAAAAAAAAAAAACAGAAGAAAAGATTCTGCTTTATGCCAGCCTCATGACTAATCATAGTCTAGATTTAAGGATGAAATTGGGTTAAAATAGCCTTCGACTTTAATGACAAGCAGACAAACTAACAATTTAATACAATGTGCCTCCTTGTCAGTTTCATCTAATCAGACATTTGCCGAAACCAGTGTGAACAAAACTGCCATCATTTTGAAATCCCTCAGCATTAAATCAGTTTAAGGGAAAATAAAAGTGGAACGCCAGCACAATCACATTTAATAAGTCTGAATTCTTTATAAGGCATATTAAAACTTTGCCAAAAAAAAGAAAAAAAGAAAAAAAAGAGTTTGGTGTTGTCAGTTCCTTCCTGTGCCAGTGAGGCAAGCTGAATGTCATGTGCATACCATTTTTAACCAAAAGCTGCTGCCATACAGCTTTCTACTATGAACTCTGAACCCTTGGGAGACACAGAGTCCATGTGGTGCCCTACCACCTACACACTTGGAAATACACCAACAACTGCCATCTTTTTCCTAACCTGCTTCATACATGCAGGTTTATCATCTGCAGTCAGCACTTGAAAATGTTCCACAAAAAAGGTTCAATCTTACAAATAACTGCAGAATGTAAATTCAAATGACTGACAGGAAGAACCACTTTCCGTTCTTGTTTTTTAATGCGTTCACGTATGTAATACTAGACGGCAAAAATTCAGGATGCAATCGGTTTAACAACACCCACAGACTGTTGTTATGTTGACCCCTAAAGCAAACAGCTAAAAAGCCCTAGAAGCCAGCTCTAAACTTTACAATGCTACGTCGTAAGACTGCATCTGGGTGACTGCCGACACATTTAATTGCCACATAAGTGGGTAAAACCTGGTTTAGGTTCAGTCTAATACAGCAACCCTGCCTTCATGTATTTGTCAATACTGTTCTGGACAAGTGAGCCTGATTATTAATCCACATAAAACAAGATTCTTGTATTTTCATAACTGCAACAGACAAAGGTATTTTAGCTCCTGATAACACCTCACTACAGAAACCTGATGCCAAGGCCGTACCACAGTAATGAGAAATTCTCATTAAGGTTCCCACTGGGAGGACCAGTCTCCTCAGCTGCCAATGATATTGGATAGCTTAGCAGACTCTTATTCAATCCATTTTTTTTTTGTACACAAAGCAGAAATGAAAACCGCACACACACTCAGAGAAGCTTAAATACTCCTCGAGTAACAGGCTGGAAAGCTAACGTAGCTATAAATTAAAAAGGGCTGCAGAAGAGAATGACACTTTTCCAGACTAGCTGCATACCATATCCTAACAAAACCCGTGTCCTGCAACATGCGTGTGGTATTCCCATTGTGCATGCTTTTTTCTTTTTTAGTAGGCTTATACATACTTTTGTTTACGTCATGAGAAATAAAACGTGTGGTGTTAGGAAAGGCAAATGAAGTATGTGCTCATTTCTACAGTTTGCAGGACAGGCATTATACCTGGCACACCTTCAGATCTGTCGTGAATGTCAAAGAATCTCTCAAGTGTCATATCTGAGCCCTGAGCTTGGATGTGCAATGTGAGCATCCATGACAACACTGCAAACCCCACAACACCTTTAGAAGTGACATTTAGTGGATCCTGTTTACTGGAATAGTTGCACCAGGATGGAAAAACAACAACAAACATTTCAGTTTGACCTGACATTTACAGCAAGGTCACATTATCTGCTGTCATTAATGGAGGTCGCTCTGGGCCTGTCTTTCAGTTCACCTTGAAGCATATATCACACCCTGCTGTCAACTAACATCTGCTTCCTCCCCTTCTGTCTCTGCAGGAGCTGTGAACTTGCACTGACACCGACACAAACACTCACCAGAAAAAGGTGTTGGTCCCGTCGTCGTAGACTTCGCACTCTGTGTTTCTCCGGTGCAGACTCTCCCTGGAGGTCTGCTTCATCACCTTGGCTTTGATCGCTGTGCTCTGATCCGGACACGCTGGATCCACGGAGCCGTTGTTAACCTGCTCGCCGAGGCTCTTGCCCGCAACCACGCCGCTTTTCTTCGACTCCAGCTTGGTCATGGTTCTCACCGACCAGCCGCCCTGCGCTGCTTAAAAAAACTGATCCCGTGCGCTTTGGTTTATCCCTGAGCTTTGCTCCCGTCTACTGTCATCCGCGTCAGCCCCACCCAAGTGGCTGTCAGCATCCTGTGGTGGTCGGGGGAAATGAACGTTACCAGGGCGACACTTGAAGGGTGGGGAGAATAACCTGAAAATCACGCCCTGCTGCTGAGCTGACCTGCCCGGCACGGACAGCCGCACACACATGCAGATGAGAAATGCAACTGAGTCAGGTTTGACACCGCCTACTTATTTTAAAGCGTTTCTACATAACCTTCACAGTAACACTTCTATGTGTCAGCAATGGCGACCACTTTCCCACATGCCCACTGGGGAGAGGAGGGGTGGGGGGTATTACACGGTAAACAAATCACTGTGCCTGCACTTCGATGGGTGCGTAGCGTTGATATAAGGCAGCTTGGTGAACTGCGTTAGCTATTTGTAGCAGTTTGACCTTGCCAGCGAGACTGCGTTGACTGACAAGCTCCTTATCAATTAACCAATCAAGGCAAAACCGTAATTACTTATGCCATTATTGATCAGCTAGCTATTCCTTGCCGGGAAAATAATCAAGCTAACATTACTTACCAGCTGAATTTATGGGCTTACTGACCGGAGTCCGAATGTATTTTGAAAATAGAAAAAGCTACATTTGTATAAAAGTAAAAGAACCCGAGGAACAAATTAAGTATACTGGTGTATTACTGTAGCCCGTCTTTATTGATACTACTAACAGATAAACCGCATCAGCAACCTTACCGTCTACGCGCGTCACGTGGGCATAGCGAAAGCGCCGGTGTGTGGTTGAGCAACCAAGCCGCTTCCGGTTTATTCGTTTCACAACAAAGTTCTCTACGATGCGCTACATTGAAGCAATTTTATTTTGAAATACAAATATTTCATTTAGAAGTTGAACTCTCGTTACTCACCGTAAATTTAACACATTGATAGCCTGACCTATTTGGCGGGTTTAGTTAAGGACCATCCGTTTACATGTAATATTGATAAGTAAATGGTAAGTTTTAGAAATTTCGCAGTAACAGTAGGGTTTAATGCAAGTAACTGCAAAAAACGGCACTGTTAACTTGGTTAGACTATAAAACTATTATTAAAACCGCATTGTTTTGGCTAGTGCTATATATGGGCATTTGATATGTCGTCATTTCCGCCTAGTTGAAAAGTCGGACGTTATTTGCATACAGAAATGGTTAAATAATCAGTTAAATATAAATAAACAAAATGGTATTTGTACTTATTATTTAAAGCAAACTTTTTTTTAGAGTTTTGTTTTTCATATGACAAAATGATATGCGTAATTGTTTCAGAGAACATACAAAAGCATTGCCAGGTTATTCAGTAAAACTCATGAGTTATAAACAGCAACTGCGCTGACTTTCTGATGACGTGAAGCATTACATGCATAAAGTCAGTGAAAAACATAAGAAGCATAAAATCCAAACAACTTTCCACAATTTCCACAAATAGTGTTTATAATACTCACCTCTGACGTTAATAGTCAGTTACTTTTTAAACAATATGTTTCCTTTTTTGGCCTTCTTGAAATTGCAGGTTTATTATCCAATGGCTCATACTTTTATTGATTATTATTATCATACTTATTGTTTCCCAATTAAATCAAAATATTTAATTGGGACCTTCAGCGCCTGATACACAAGATCTTGTCTCTACTAATCAATGTGGTGTAAACTTACCCAATGTTCTTTGACAGTCTGATTGACCTGTAGATGGAGCAAGCTGCCAAGATGTGAACATGTGCCCGTACTGTCTGTTCTCTGACAGCTGTTACAGAAACTTTTAAAAGTTTGCCACAGTGAGGTTGGTATAATATTTGCTAAAACGTCCTCACCGAGTTTATTTAGTTCACGATCTAAACAGAAGCTCCTCCTTAAGACGTCCCTCTCAACATACCTGACTGCACATGGCAGCTATTATTATGTGTTGTGTAACTAGAGATCTTGCCAGAGGTGAAAAAGCAAGGTGGGAAAGCTCTTCTGAACTTTATGTTTTCAATCATTATCGAAACTAAACTAACAGTCCCTCTATTTTGTATATATTCTTGTTTCTTTGTTCTTTTTAAACATACTTTAATATGTTTGTGAAGCTGTAAAAATCAGATAAGGGTAGCATGAAAAATACTTACAGTGACTACACAAACTTTATGCAGGGGTTAGTAATGGGTAAAAGGTACTGATTTGTAAGTAAGAGGACCTGAATAATTTAGCCTATTATATAATATTATACAACAGGATATTTCAAACTAACTAGGCAGCTCATTCTTTAGTTTTGACGACACTTTCTTTAAAGATATAAAACATTGCGAGTTCAACTTGAAAGAAAGTTAGATGTGAGGTCAGAGGTCAAATATGATATGATATTTGGATGCAAAATATAAGGTGATATTTAGAATACCCATATATCATTGCCTATAAGCCTATATGTTCTCAGTACAAACAATAGCAGTAATAAATCGTTTTAAATAGCTCTGTATAACATTATACAGAGCTATTTAAAACTTGCTTATTATCACTTTGACCTTCAGCTCAATCTATTGGCTTTGAAGGACAGGTCAAAGGACAAATATGACATATTTTAAATATTTGTGTGGTACTTTGTATTTGTTGATATGTTGACAACACACACTACACTTGTAAGAATCATAGTTTCTAATTTATAAGGCTTTTTCTCAATATAAGGCAATAAACCATTAAGTTGACTTTGAAGACCTTGATAGATGTAAGCCAAATTTTAATGGGTTGTTAACACGAACTCACTCTACACGTCTACAAAGTTTCATTGGAATTCATTCAAAACTTTTTGAGCTATTGTGTGTACAGACACAATGACATTCATGCATGCTAACGCTGTCAGAAACATAACCTCCTTGGCAAAGGTTATGTTTAGCATTAATACAATTTTATGTTAACATATCCATAATTAAACTTTAAATAAATAATTCTTTAAAATATATTTTGACTATGGAATTAAACATGCTACCAGTTGTATGTTTATAGTTTTCAGTGTAAGGTTTAGTGTGGCATCAATGTTTCTAAAGACCTCACTGCCCAAAGTAGCCATCATATGAGTGCAGTGACTCATACGAGTGAAGCATGTGTTTGGCTTTTGTTTTAATAATGGTAATAAATGGTGTAGCCTGAAGCTTTAAGCATTTCTTGGAAACAGTTTGATTGGCTGGCTTTTAAAAACAGTAGCATTAAAGTATATATATTGCTTTAAACAGAGCATTCCTCTGCCTCTCTATGATTAAGAACATGGCATGTTGCACTTTAACCATAGTTATAATAAAAAATTTTAAATTATAAAGCACAACATAAATCAAGGAAGTAAAGCCCCTTGCAGCTAAAGTAATTGAGAGGCAGGGTTCAAAAAACGTTCAGGGGTCATGTAGATGAACTATAAAGTCTTTTGCCTGAAGAGAAATAGAACAAGTCAGCCGCAAACCGCAGCGCATTTTAGATATTTACTCATGCATAAGTGCTATAAAAACACTGAAAGCACTATTTTAACTTCTGAACAAACAGCTCGGCACAGAATGTTTTAAAGCACTGGACACAGGCTTATATAATTACAGCTCACAATTTGGCAGAAATGTACCATCCAGTTGGATGGTAGCTGGTGGATTTAGTAAGCAAATGAAGCATGTACTCCTTCAATTTTCTGTCAGAAAAAGAAGTTGATTTCGCGACATAACATTTTCATTTTCAAGTTTGTTTTCTTTTGCTGACATGTAATAAGGCAATAGTAATGGGTAGTATTTTCAAGGTCCTGACAGCAATGCACAACTTTAAAAATAACATATGCAGATGTTTGCTTATGTCGTGCTGTTGCGAATGATTGCATCAGTAGCACAGCAGAAGTTTGAAGTGTCTCTATATTTGCATTTCTCTTTGTATTGTAGAATATGCATTTCTTGTAAAAGGTCTGATGATCTTAAATGTCGTTTGACGGAGTGGCTCATCACTCGTGGAGTGGGTCGTCATGGGTGTGTCACATGTTTGCCAGCTTCAGTCTTCAGAGAAAGCATGCAGACAAAACAGTTTTATAGCTGTCATGTGGAACAGCGGGCCTCGATGACCGTATATTCATCTGCTAAAAGCCCCAGCGGTGATGCCTGCAGACACTCTGCAGGATCAAAAGGATCAGTTTGTTCAGGTGAGGGGTCTGCGTGTGTGTGCTTTTTAGTTACTCAAGAGCCGCGACAATAAAAACAGCACAAACAATGTGTTTGCACAGTCAACCTGAAAAACACACAAGTCCCTAGTTAAATACATCAATTGGGATTAATGCACTCATTATAAATCAGTAGACAGCTGTTTTCTTCCTATTGTGTTTACATTTTTTCTTCTTCAGTTAACTTTAAAAAAAAAGACCATAGCTGTTGGCCTCTTTTTTTTCATATACAACATATATGCACATTTGTTTCACTGCTTTAACGTGACCAGTGGAAAGGAAACACATTAAAACAAATAAAATCCAATCCAAAAACCTACTGCTCATGTGCACTTTTTAATTAAATGTTTTATTTGAGTTCAGTTTAATTTCACATTCTGTTCTATTTGGTTCAAGGCCTTCCTTTGATTAATCAAGTGTTTGACAATAGCTCAAACACAGTTAGAGCTCAACCCTCTTTGTCTGTTCCATCAATCAACATGTTGCCCACAGTCTAGTGAGCCTCCGGGGTCTTTTTTTTTTTTTTTTTTTTTACTTGGATTGGGCCCTCTGGATATTTCCATTCAAGTCAAAGAGCAAGTTAAGTCATCTGTAGCGTGTGTGTGTGTGTGTGTGTGTGTGTGTGTGTAAAGATGAAAGAATCATACTCCTGCATGTGTCAGCTAAATGAGTCAGGCTACATAGCTGACTGACCACTCCTGATGAAAGAGATTATTTTCCCCTTTGAAAAACTAATGGATCCAGACTTTCTCTTTGCACTTTAATTGACTTGAAACCATCAGGTGATAGTATCAGCTGGTGGAGTAGGCCCGAGGAGCAGAAGAGTTATTCCCACAATCAAAGAATTGTGAAGCAAATCTGTAACCAGTTTGGGACTAAGCGAAGTGATGAGATAAGTTTTGGTTAGCACTGAGTTATATGTAAATAATCAGCAGCAGAGGCACTGATCAACCTTATCTGTGATCTGCTTAGGAGGATGTTGTGTGTGCAGTTAATTGGTTACCATCAGTATAAGCAAAATAAAACCGATTTATGTGTTTATTAATTTACAGTGACTTTACATGGCTTCAAATTAGGTTCACCAGCTGGGTCAAATTTTAGTAAACTTGTATTACCAGCAGGGGGCGCCAAAAGACAACAGTGAGATTTCTGCCTGCCTACGTTCATTTTCACTTTAACCCTCAAGTGACCATGGTGTTTTTGTGAGTGGACTGATTTGTGGTTCACACACACACACACACACACACACACACACACACACACACACACACACACACACACACACACACACACACACACACAAACAAACAATCTTAGGTCTGTGAGCTATGACTGCAAACAATACAGTGTAGTGAAGAGAAACTGAAAATTCCACTAAACATTGAACAAATACCTGTAAAATTTTCAGGAGTAGACGGACAAATTTGTGCTATGCAGCATGTTTATTAAACAAAATCACTAAAGCACATTTCATCTAGCCAGGATGGTCACTTCAAGGTTAAAAGACTCAAAAACAAATCTTTTTGTTGTTGTTGAAGAGCATTGTTCAAGCATGCGTGCTTTAAATGCTTCTTCTTAATAGACAATTAATTGTTCTTGTAAAAAGAAAGCTAATTATTTTCAAAATAATTAAAAAAAAAACCTATAATATCGTTTCAGTCCTCATGGATTCAGTTTACAGTCCTGAATCAGGAAAATGTGTGACATATTACTGTCGCTGTCACATGAGACCACCTGACCTTTACTGGAAGTGTTTTAGGAAGCCTGCACACATATGACCAGACCCTGTGTCCCTCTGTCTTCTTCATGCTGCTTTGATGACGCTCACATGTAAACCTCTTGACCTATAGCTGAGCCTTATGTGACATCACGTTGTTACACAGAGCTTGCAGATCATGCTCCTTTTCAGGATGAATGTGGATAAAATTCTTTTATAGAGATTTTCCCCTGAATATGTTACCAGTGTCACTTAAAAAAAAATCTATGTGCACATGTGTAAACTAGGAGGTGATACACTGAAAGTCTTGCTCCTTTATTTTCTTCTTGGGATGATGGTTGCGCTTAGTTTGAGGTTTGAGCTGCAGTATCAGACTGGAACCTCTACGGGACGCCATGCACCCATCATTGCTTGCAAAAAGGCGTTGCCCGTCTCCCGTGACTGTTTCCCTGCTTGTTAAGACAGCCGGTACCCTGGAGTCAAACTTATGGAAGTTGTGCTTCCAGTGCCTGACTGTCAGCACGACTATGCACGAGAAAAATAAAATATAAATAAATAAATAAATACAGCGGAATTTCGGGAAACTCGTTTGTGTGGTGAAACACTGGCAGCTGAAGCACTCAGTACATTTTGGTGTGGATCCGGATCATTTTCTTCAAAATTGCCAAATAGTGCATTGTCTTCGGCGGAGAATGAGCTCCCCGAGTCTCCCCTTATAATAAAGCTTGCTATGATATTTAAAACGTAAATCCTGTATTGTATTAAATGCTACTGTACATATTTTGAAGTTATTCATAAGTAATAATGACTATTTACCAGTAACAATCCCCAGAGCCACACGCACACATTAGTGGTAACAGGCGGATTGTGACCTGCGTGATTTATGCTTTTGTGAGTGGATAGACGTACATTTTTAATTGCCAAAAAATAACACGGCGTGGTGCTTAAATTCTCGATTTGCTATATTATATATTAAGGTAAAAAATAAATAAATAAAAAATGTAACAAAACGCATTTAGAAAAGAAAAAAATGATTTCGAAAAGTTGCCTTGCTTTATTAAGTAAATAAGAAAAGACATTTAAAAAAACTGCTGAAATTGTGGTTTATTGAGGTCTCACTAATGTTTACGTTGCTTCTGTACTGCAGACAGAGTTGCTCACTGTGGGACAAATCCCCGCAGACTGGAATCGCTGTTATTGCGATCGGCGACAAAAAAATAAATAAACGAAAACGTGAAGAAATCGAAAAGTAGGTGGATTTATGTGCCGGATGACATGGCAGGGTCAAACATCAGTTAAGTGGTTAGATCGGGTTTCAGCATTTGTTTTTCTTTCCTTACATATTAAAGAATAACACACTGAAGCTGTTCAACTGCTGAACACTAAATATGAAGTATGAAAATAATGCGATGGTGCGTTTTTACGCCCTTGGTCGGAGGCATTTACAACTAAACACGGAAGACAAAACCCAAAACCAAGGTGTCCGAAAATAGAATCAGATACACAAATGCGAAGTAAAACACATTCCTGCTGACACGAGAAAAAAACTGCTCAGTTTTCCCGAGGGTTGACACTTAGAGAGAGAAAAAATCAAAACGCTGCGCTCTGGTCGGCACGAAGCCAATAGGTACAACGGGAAATGGGAAATCAGGGTGGGGGTTTTGGAGAGGGCTGGACTTCCAGGCAACCAATGAGAAGGGCGATCAAGGTGCCCGTTAGGAGGTTATATACTCCAAAGACTTACTATGAAAGCTGTACATTTAAACGGAACGGTGCGGCGTGCATAGGCACGAGCGTAAGAATTAGGATACACACACAAACGCACTTCGGGCTGAACAACAACAACATTTATCAACATACAACCTCAGCAGGGATCAGTCTATCACTTTGGATTCTTTTTTTCCGGGGGAAATTTGTTTTTGGAGATGTCCCACGTCCAATTATCAACCACGCTAGAGAGGCTGGTGGCCAGGAAGACCTTCCCTCTCCAGAGGCGCACCGGAGTCTGTCGAAACCTCTTCGGACCGGTGGATCACGACGAGCTGAACCGGGAGATGAAGGAAAAATTGCGAGAGATTTCCGAACGGGACCAGCAGAGATGGAACTTTAATTTCGAGGCCAACACCCCGCTGGAAGGGGATTACGAGTGGGAGGCGGTGACTGCGGATAAGACCCCGGTGTTTTACCAGGACTCTGTGCAGGACGGCAAAATCCGAGTGCCCGTGCAGTCACCCTCGGATTCTGCTCTCCCGGAGAGCCCTCGTGCGGACGCACTGGATCGCCTGGCCGTGCCAGAGAGCAGCAGCTCTCCTTGCGCGGGGGAGATCAACCAGGAGAACCGCACAGACAAGATCAACTCAGGGAAAGCGACCACCGGGCAGCTCCCGTGTGTCAGGCGCAAGAGAACGGCCGCTCCTGACAACAACACACACATCACAGGTAAATTCAGCGGCTTTCGCATTTTGAAAATCGAGCCTGCTATTGGCTCCTAGACCAGCATCCACACCATCCTCCTGTCCTCCCGCTGTGCGCAGCGCATCATTTCATCACGGCTCATAAATCCAAATTCATTTTCCCTATTGTTGTTTCTTTTGTCACAGACTTCTACGTGAAACGAAAGAGGCCTGCTGATATAAAACCGAGTGACATGACCGCCTGTCTCCTCTCCAAGTCTCCAATCCAGGTGGAACAAACTCCGCGGAAGAGGATCCGTTGAAGGTATTTTCTAAACGAATCAAAATTGTTTTCTTTTACACACTCAGAGGAGACAATGAAGCTTTATTATAAAGAGAGTAACAGATTCTCATGTTCAGCATCCTCGGTTTTTTTTGGGGGGGGGGGCAGTCTTTGTGTGTTTGTTATGGTTTTTACGCTTTAATTATTGCAGCGGATTACGTGAGCCAAAAGGCACAGACAGCCTTATCTGTGTGTGTGTGTGTGTGGGGGGGGGGTTGATGGGGCGAGACTGCGGTGGTGAAATCGCAGTAGTAGTGATAGTAGTTGATGTAGTAACACCAGCGGTTGGGGGAGGGGAGGGAGGGGTGTTCGTGCGTCACGATGTGGCGGGAAAAAGGGCTCGGGCAAAGGGTGACGCCTTCTGCTGAGTGCGAGTCTCAGGTTTCCTCAGAAAGCTGACTCGCCGTCTTTCTTAGGAATGGCCGGGTTTTTTCCTCTTCTTCTTTTCTCAGAAAACTTATTGCGTTTTGTTTCTTCCTCAGGTGTTTTTTGTTCTTTTTGCACTATTTTCCTGCGCATTTTGAGGATCACGGGAGACTGTTTCTCCACCACCCCGTCAACCGACCCACCCACTCAAGCAACTGAAACGCAGGAGAGAGAGAAGAGGACGGTGTTGGGGGGACAAAGAAGTCCGAACGGTCGGCTGTGGCTCGATGCGCCCCGGCGGAGCGCAATCCGAGCTCCTGACCAGGCTCAGGACTCTGAACGGTTTGGGGGTGGGGTGGTAGGGGGGGCAGGAGAAAAAGAAAGAGAGAGGAGATTTCTCCGAATGACTTCTATCCAGTACAAATGTAGCATTTCATTGTTGCTTTTGCATACAGCCACTCGACAGTGTTAAATGTTTTAACATCTGTGCAATTCTAAAAAAAAAAAATTCTTTAAAAGAATCGTCTACACTGGCCAAAAGTGTACAGCTTTATAGAGACAATACCTTATAAATGTTTATTTCTGTTCTCGTTTGTGTATGCGTGCGTGTTTATTATTATTTGTTTTCCCTTTGTTCGGTAAAATGTATATTTTTTAAGTCTATTCTAACTTATAATTTATTTATGTTCGTTCATATTTGATAAATGCCTTGTTGATTTAGCCAAAGGGCATATTTTGTAATTTTAATTTTATTATTTACATTTTTCTTTTGAAATTTTGTGGGTTTTTTTTTTTTTTTTTGGTTTGTTGTTCTTAACTTTCGCAATCATGTAGCTTCCTCATATTAGTCCCACACTTGAAAAAAATAGTTTTCTTTGTATCTCTGAGCCGGTTTCATTTTGTGTGTATTTTTTCTATACAAGTGACCTAATTATGTCTTGCGAATGACGTGAATAAAAATTTCTTTCTTCCACTTTAATTTTAAACACATTTGTTTGTGTGTTTTGTTATGAGAGTAACAAGAAAAAGGAAATTGAAACAGAGATAGGAGGCAGATGACGTCTTTGTGTGGTTGCCACAAAGCTGCCATCATCAGCGGCCGGGTTACTTGTGAAACTGCATCGTGCTCCTCGATCACTCTGAGATTGGGTCACTCAGTTGCAAAGTTACACAAGAAACCCTGCGAAGAACACAAGAACACACATGCTGTTGTGACAGACATGTCTACCTGATTTCACCTTCCCCCCGGTGGAAGTGTGTTCTCTTCACGCAGACTCTTGCGGGAGGACAACGCATTGAGTCGCAGCCGTATGCTTCTTGGCAGCTGCGGGATATAAGGCGAGGATTTAAAGGCCCTTTCGCTCCCTAAAAGAAGCAGCAGCTGCCTTTGGATCCCGCTTTGTCTGCCATGAAGACACCCCCACATCCACCCGCACTCGACAAGCCCCTCTAAAGACCCACTCACACACACACGCACACACACTGTTTACCCCGGCGTAGATACACCGGGCGTGGAGGCCACCTGCCAGAGCTGGAAAAAGAAAACTACTAGTCTTTGTAATTGTCCTCGTCTATTGAAACAAACCATTCAACAGGTCATACTTGCAAGTTTACCCTTAATTGAAAGAAGCCAAATGCGGCGTCTGTGTGAATGCGCTCCGGGCCCTTTGGGCTGTTTTCACAAGTAAATATAGCCACATTTCATAATTTTCCACAAGTTTCTCCCTTCGTTTGAGCAGCTTTGACTGCGTGACACGAGTGTTTCTGACAAAAAAGAAGGAGACTTTTAATGGCCAGAGTGACTTTGTCATTTCCATGCAGCCATAAGCTCTGACGGAGCTTGTTCTGATTTCCAACACAAAGCGCTCTCCGGCTCCATTCTTTCTTTTTTGTTGCCATATGGCAAATCCATGTAGACATAGCCAAGACCTATTCAGTCAGCCACAGAATGTCCTGCATCACGGAACAAAAGACACTTTGTCTGGCTGGTCTATTGATACGAATGGGCGAAAAAATATTATAATTAATCTATGGCTATATCCAGCTAATTAACGCCCATATGCCCACGGGGAGCTGCGGGGGCCATTCAGCCGCAGTTTTAAATTCTCAATAGTTTACATGTTAAAGACAACAGCTGTTTATGTGTTACTTTAATGAAGTCCCAATGTTGGAGACTGGACACATTCTGGGGGCTCCAATACCCCACCGTGCTAAAAAGGGTCATCTTCCTTTATTTGTCTCTGCAGCTGTGTAACTATATAAAATTTGTCGCAGTAAATAGAACTTAAATTCGTATTCGTCTTTTCAAACAGCTATTGAACTGGATCCATTATGGGAGAGGTCACGGGTTAAAGCCTGAAAATCAACTGGTAGACTTCCGTTTAAGCAGAAATAATAATTAAAGTAATAATTAGTTGTATTTGGAGTATATATATAAAAAATTAAAATAATTTTATCCGACTACACATAAATAATAAGCTGTATTATATCACCTTTCATTCATCAGCTTCAAGGTCAACGCCTAAAACTGTGTTAGTGGATGTTTTACGGTTTGAGCTTCACAGAAATTGCTGTTTGGCAGTTATGACTTCATTCAATTGAGCCCAGATATGATGGATATAAAGGAAAGAGATGACAGCGAACATACAGACCCCATTAACATGAATATCATTAAACAGCCAGCTGCTGATGGAGAGAATCAGCCTCAAGGGCCCTACACTCTCCCGTCTGACCTTTAACTCACATCAGATACATTTGCCTCAGTCACGAGCAAAACAGTGCGCATGTGCTTCATTAGGCCCCACAATACACTGATAAAAATGTAGCTTTCTTTTTACATTAGCTATGAGCTACGTGATTATGTGATATAGCAGAATTTCGATCATTACACCAAAAAAATACTATAGCCATTTCTTGCGATGTTGTTATATGTTGAGCATTACAATTTATATTACGATTTATCATCATTTTCTCAAATCTTTAAAGAAATAAAAGTAGATCTTACTGTCATTTACCATATTACAATTACGATTCAAAAAAACACCTCTCCCCGACAAACGAAACAGGAATACATTTTCATTCGTCCTTTAATGTGACACTAGACAATGAAAATATGTAAGTTGGCACAAAGAAAGTTATAAGTCTGACTCTTATTTGATGTTTTTTGATTAATTAAGATAAGTCAAGTTTTATAAAATTGAAGGTTTGGTGGGCATACGGGTTAGATTCTCGCATTCGTGACTTTGTTATGAACTATATGTTATAAAATGCGTCGGTGTTTTGTTTAAAACGCCTTGCCCTATTGTTTTCTATCTATGTGCTTCTTTAGTAGGCCTATATTTTATTGGTTTCGAGCAATGTAGCAACCAAAAATATAATTCCAGAGAGCACATTTTCCACTCAAAACACACAATTAACGGGGCAGTCTACAAAGACTGCAATTAAATATAGAAAGGAGGAAAATCAGCCAGGGGGAATTAGCATTTTCCATGACCATCTGGCATCGGCGCAGGCGACAGGGAACAAAGGCAAGCTGGATGGAGAGGAGAGGCGAGTGTGCCATCGCATTGACCTGCAAATGAGGCTTTGTCACCGAGTTAAAGCTCCCTGACCCCCTTTACCCCCCTCCCGTACAAAACACTTAAAAAAAAAAAAAAAACCTATAGTGTGACGAATGGGGGCCTAAGTCCAGGCCTGTGTATGTTTAAGAGCTGCAGACCAAAACTGTCAAAAGAAGGAGTTATTGAGAAAGTGCAAACAGTGCAATATTGCAGGTCTGTCGTCTCTTTATCATTAAAATCTGCGTGTATTTCAAAGAAAACACAAGTTCAAATTAGTAGTACAGCTGAGTTTATGTTCCCTGCTATAAAATAATTATAATTATTGAACAAACACGAGGCTTCTTGGTTTATGTGTAGATAGAAATGCAAAAAGAAAAAAAAAAGAGTGACTCTCGATAAACTCTGATATATCTTTAGGCCTTGTCGATCTTTACTCATGAGTAACTCTTTCAGGAGTCTCTGCATGTTCTCCTGCGCATGATGCGATTGCTTGTATTTAACGATTATATATATATATATATATATATATATATATATATATATATATATATATATATATATATATATATATATATATATTTGTGTGTGTGCGTGTTTGTTTTCCCGGAAGCTTGCACCCTGTTGTCTTCCGTGCGATCAATAGCAGGAGTGCTCTGTGCAGAACGTATCTGGGGGATGAATAAGACTTGGACAGCTAGCTGGGACACCTGTCCTCCTCCACTGAGTGCGGATGAGTAGAGTGGGTAGACACGCATGTGAAAGGTGATTGTATTGTTGTATAGGGCAAATTGGCTGTTTGTGTGTATGTGTGTGCACGTTGTGTGTGTGTGTGTGTGTGTGTGGGGGGGGGGGGGTTAAAGCTAAAGTAAGTCTTAAACACAATGTTCGCACAGTTAGAACACGCAGTGGTTCTTCGTGGACCGTTTAAGTCACAAAACATCACGCACACGGTGAGATGCAAACAGCCTGTTGGATTGCATCAAAAATCAGAGGCCTTTAACTAAGTTAAAAATTAATGTTGAGCCAGTTTCACGGGTTTAAAGGAGAAAATTCACGTGAGTATTCTCACGATGATACCATTAAAAAAACAAATACCAAATAATATCAGGGCTGTAGTGTTTTACTTTCATGCATATGGTGATGACACCACAGGGAATTTCCGTATATTAAAGTACAACAAGAGAATTCACAGAAAAATGTAAGTCATGTGACTTTCAATTTGGATTCTACCATATGCAGACATATCCGTGTTTCCCCCTTTCCTCCCTCCTGTCCCGGGCCTTGCCCCCCCCCCCCCCCCCCCCTTTACATCCACTCAGTATTCATGCCCGTAGATAACAAAGAGCACGGCTCAATCCACGCAGGAGGCGGTGTGACAGGGAACTCGTGGCAGCTTTTCAAATATCTTCTTTCTGTGTCTCGTTCTCTTTTCTCTCTCTCTCTCTCCTTTTTGCATCACGACTTTGGTCTCCGGTGGAGGAGGCGGAGGGAGGTGAGGGTAGAGGATGGGGTGGGAGTGGGGTGTGACTCGGGCTGGCACCTCAATCTCTAATTCACTTTCCTCTCCGCACGCATCAAGGGGATCGGATTTAATGCTGCGCAGAAAAATAAAGGCTCCTCCTTCGCAATGTTTCACAACAAGAAAGAGGGAGTGGCTCGCTGAGGTTTTGGACTAGAGTCTGGAGACATGTGCAGCACAGTATATAGACGATATCAATTTGATAAATATATGATTTTTGTAGCTAATCCCAATTTAGGAATTTTGTAGCTCAAGGCCAGTTTTAAGTGTGTACAGGAAGTACAAGTTCAGCACAATTCAAGTAACCAAAAAGGTCCTAATCACTATAATAAAGTTTAATATGTGATTTTTATCATAAATGTTATTTTTTTTTAATCTTGTCAAATTGAATATTTTCTTCTTTCCTTCCTTCTTCTTTTTGTAGGTTTGACAAAAAGGTGTTAACTTTGGTAGATTGATATAAACGTCCAATATGATGCTTCTCTGGCTAGAGCCCACTGTTAGTTGTAATTTTAAAGGTAAACATTATACAAGACAAAAATAGTGTAAAAGGTTTAAGGTCTAAGTTAAAGCCTCTCTATTTAAATAAAAGGTGGCTTGTTTTTCCCCTGAAAAGGTGAAAAGGTCCACCACGTCTGGCACAACAACAAACCATCTTCATTCCACCACTGAAAGGCTCAAAATTAGTCACAGTGTTTCTCACCGCATGCCTGTCTCAACCTAAATAAAAGCAAAATCTCTATTTGTCTTGAGTTTGTCTTCAGGCGCTTATGTTAGGTGCACACAGATCAGGCCTCTATATAACATGTGTCTTAAAGACTTGGAGAAAACAGCAGTTGGATTTGTCCAGCAGTAAAAAGCAAGTGTAACTAATAACATTAACAGTGGCACAGTACTATTACAGTGTCCCTGTCAGCCATAAGAATGACTGAGGCACCTCAGTACAATACCAGGATTCTTGTACTGGCTGAAAAATTAGAATGGAGACATAACTGATGTTGTTAGCTACACCAATGTCATATTACTCCTGCGTATTTGTACTGTTGCTTCTAATTTCTAAAGTAAATAACAAACAATTGACACTAGTGTTTTATGTTTGCCTACTACACTGTGTTATCATTTTTCCTGATTGCTTAATTCCTTTAATAATAATTAATTCAGTAGTGTTATTATCAATAGTACGCAGCTACAATCTGCTAGGTTGTGCTAAAACTTAGATCATGGACGTGGGATGTGGTTTCCATTATTTGTGTGGCCAAGAACAGTGTTAAAGCTGAGCTTGGCCACCATAACCAATACTGCAGTAATGATTAATCACTTTTGGCCTCTGTTCAAGTTCAGGGCTGTCAAAACATTAGTTACAGTGACAATAAATGAGAAACTTTCCATGACACTGATAGAAAATGAATCTTGTCATCCACAGTCAAAGTTTTAGCATAGCATATGAGATTGTTACAGTTAAGTCAGGAATACTAAAGTCTATTAACAATGTTTAATTTAAGCAGCGACCTCTTACTTACTTACTAAATCCATCCATTTCCTTAACGGGGGCAGCAGACTACAGCCCCCCCCCCACCCCCACCCCCACATACACACAACACGGTGGGGGTGGGGGGTGGTGTTGGGGGCTGTAGTCTATCTCAGCTGTCAGAGGGTGAAAGGCAGGGTGCACCCTGGATAAGTCGCCAGTTTATCACAGTGCTAACACAGAAGGAGCCACACAAACGCACACCCTTACATCTACATCTAAGCCCAATTTAGAATCACCAATTAACCTGACAAGCATGCAGAAAGATCGCACACAGGACCAGAACCGTCTTGCTGTGAGGCGACAGTGCAAAACATTGTACCACTGTGCCCCCTGACAATCAGAATGAACAGTCTGATGTAACTTGCTGCCTCGAGTTTTCTCAGGCCTTAAGTAAAGCTCACCTAAACTTGACAGTGTATGTTTGTACATATTTGCAGCATTCCACAACTTAAAAAATGTCTAGTCGAGTGCTATGTGGTGACCTCTCAACCTTTTGTGAAAACTATTGTTTGTTTCTTTTGCTTTTTTTTAATCAACACAACTGTCAGAAATGTAATTTGTAATTTTTAATGTGATTAAATGTCATTTTAAAAATAATTAAATAAAGCAAAGGGCAACATGGCTGTGGTTAACTGCACAAAGCATCAGTCTCTGTGGAACCATGACAGATTACCATGAACATATGGCATATGTTGCATTCCCACACAGGACACACACCAGTGATGCTGTGTGAGTATCAAGTGCCTCTACAACATGAATGACACATGGGAATGTTTGGAGTACTTACTTGTTATCTGGCAGCAGCTTCATTAGACATCAAGCAGCAACCTGTTGAACCTGGACTGTGTGGTATCCTCGAATCAAAATAGCGTTACCATCAATCAGTTGGCCGGTAGATAGTATATCTTTATTATCTACCTTACTGTCAGTCATCCTAACAAAAAGCAAACATACATACATACCCGAGGTGGGACACACCAGACACCCCATGATACGATTTTATCACAATGCGTCACTCAGCACCGTCACTAAAACCTGTCGTAAATGTACAAATGCTGGCATAAGACTGCTATCAGTGGCTCCGTGATTGAATGGGATCAAGTTGGCACTTACATGCAATCGCTTTCTGATAATCCAGCAGGTAAGTGTAATAAATAGTCAGAAGTCACATGCGTTGCTGTCTACATAAATTGACAATGAATTACTCCATTTGTGTGCAGCAACATTTCTGTTCTACAGTGATTTAACCAGAATACAACCAGGTGACAGCCAGTTAAACCGAGTCCCCTCAGGTTGCACACGTTAACTCTTTCAGATGGATAAATGCCAGAAATCTGTTTGCATTTATAAATTATTATTTCAGTTATTTATAAAGTAGACAGCAGTTAGTTTTAAACCTTCAAAAATCTGTCCGAGAGTGATTGCAGTCAGTCTGAGTCAGACTGCAACTGTTTGGAGAAAGGTTGCCTTCTCTCAGTTCAATTCAATTTTATTTATATAACACCAAATCACAACAACAGTCACCTCAAGGTACTTTATATTGCAAGGTAAAGACCCAACAATAATACAGAGAAAACCCCAATAATCAGATGACCTCCTAAGAACAAGCATTTTGGCAAAAGTGGAAAAGAAAAATGTCCTTTTAACAGGAAGAAACCTCTGGCACAACTAGGCTCACCGAGGGGCAGCCATCTGTTGGGGGTGAGGGGAGGGAAACAGGACAAAAGACATGCTATCAGGTGAGATGAGACCTTGTGATTGTACTGTGTATTATAATATTGACAGTTGTTGCTCCTAATATCCTAATATCACAATGCAAAATATTGCAATTCTTTGCTGTATCGATTCTTCTCCCCCAGCTCTAATACATATGCAGAAGATACTTTAATCCTACTCAGCTGTCGTAGTCTGTGATAGTGTTTTCCATGTTAGCATTCAGAACACATCGTGTTAACAAGAGTGTCCCAGCGGCCGCTCATGCTAGGTCTAACAACAACCTACTGAGGCCCTTTGAGCTTCGCACATACTGTACATATCAAAAGTGCATAGCTTTGCTTGGGAGTGATGGCCTTACAACCAGAGAGCCATATGCAGCTCCATGGGAAGAGGTCTGCTTCATTGTGACAGTAATTGGACAGAGAGGAGAGAGGAGGAGACACAGATAGTGTGATGACACTTGAGAAATGAGATCTAACTCCATCCCAGCGCCAGTCCTGACAGACAGAGTCCTCCACCTCCATTCTTTTCCTTTGTCCCTTTGTGCGAATCCCTTTCAGTGCATCTCAGGCAAACCTGTTCCCCTTCACATCCCTTCTTCCTCGGGATGTGAGTCCTCTGTTGAGCGGCTGCTGTCTACGTTTTATCTGTCCATCCATCCATCTCTGAGGCCTCTCCTCCCTGCTCCTCTCTTCCCCGGCCCTCTCTATTGGACGTGCTGTTCTCTTCTCCTTCAATCATCTTGGCTCATAAAACTTAGGGAGGAGGGCTAGCAGGCTGTGTTTTCAGGGCTGGCTACACTGCTATGGGTGCACTGACTTGGACTAATGCTATTCACGCCTCACATTTGCTCACCAGGTCCAATGAAAAGGGATGGCTGTGGAAGCCTTTATGGGACACGTAACAAAGAGCCATCATTCATCAGGCAGCAAAGCACCCAGCGGTGGCAGAATTTGGGTTCATCCCGCTAGCACTCAGCCGCTCGCTTTAGCCAACATCGTGTTCAGGCATGGGTGTCTTTCCTCTAATCTTCCACACTCTTTCATGGCTCTTTTATCTCTCTTTTTTTTTTGAAGGCATTACGCACAGATTCAAACATCTCAGGTGTAGGTATTTTAAAAAAGAACGAACCATACATGCATTAATAAATTAATGTTGATTCTGAGCAAGTGCAGCGTGTAGTCTTCATTCTTCAAGTCTATTTCTTTAAATTAAAAATAAAGCATCTTGCAAAGTGTTAAAAGCTTGTGTTTTGTTTGCACAAAGTCTGTTCTGTGCTGAACTTTCACATTATGTGCGTGTGTGAATGCGTCTGGTGTCGATATAGATCTACAGCCATGCTCCCAGGTCACCAAGCCACTATTAATCTTCACCTTTCCTTTGGCTGCCCTTTCATACAAGATCTGAAGCTTTGGAGGGCTGTTGGCAGCTCATAACAATATCCAGAATGCCTCAGGGTCTTGTCAGCCTGTCCTAATTTGTGGCTGTGGTCCTGGGGTTGAATTCAGCCATTGCTGGCTGCTTGACCTGGCGGATTAGCAACATCTTTTACTCTTCTCGCTGGGCAGCAGAAATGGGTTGATACGCAGTCTGCAATTACACAGCAGGAAAGGCCTGCTTAGACACGCACCCATATGCAAGCGTGTACACACACACACACACACACACACACACACACACACACACACACACACACACACACACACACACACACACATGTGTGTATTTATATCCTTGTGGGGACATTTCATTGACACAATGCTTTCCCTAGCCCCTTACCCTAACCCTAACCATCAAAAATGAATGCCTAACCCTGACCCTTACCCTAAACCTAACCATAACCTAATTGTAACCCTGACACTAAAACCACATTTTGAGGCTCAAAAATGCCTTCAAACTCGTGGGGACCGGGATTTTGGTCCCCACAAGGGCTGTTTGTCCCCACAAGTATAGTAAACTACCAATTTTTGGTCCCCATGAAGATGTTAATACCCGTCCACACACACACACACACACACACAGACATAAACTGTATGGATGGAAAGAAGGATGGATGAATAGCTGGCTAAGAAGGAAAAAAGAAGCAGGTGATGTGACGGAAGGCTGCTTTGAAGAAGAATTGAGAAAGGGAGAGGGCAACTGAATTGAAAGGGAAACTGTCTCAGTGTGTGTTTTGGTGCTTTGTACTTACACAGTGGGAATTCAGCCTACATTGTGTACATGGAAATCAATGTATCGAGGAGCTGAGCAACAGCTTATCTTCATAGCGACCACGCTTTAACCCCAAAGAGGATCAGAATGTCAAATATGAAAATGTTGTGTTTTCCTCAGCAGCCAAGATTGGAGCAATGTAACAACAGTAAATGTTTTTGATCATTATTGTTTGTTTAAATTTTAGAATTGATCATATGCCAGTCCCTCATAAACTGATTATGGATTTTTTTTTTCACACATACTTCTACCACAGGGGTGTCAAACATAAGGCCTGGGGGCCAGAATTGGCCCAATGAGTACTCCAGTCTGGCTTTGGAAAATATAACTCAAGGAGGATTTTTTTTTGTAGTTTTAACTGTATTTAACACACGTTTTACAGCTTTGATAAAGAGCTCCCCCATGGTCATTCATACCACACCAAAGTAAGCAAATTCTAGATTTCTGTAATTTTACACATTTTACTTTTTACAATATAAGCCCAAAGAGTCGTGCTGATTTCTGATTTCTTCATCGTGCAGAAAAACTTGGACATATTGCTGAAATTGCACTTTTCCCCCCTTATATTAAGATTCGTCAGGGATTATATGTAAGTTAAATTTCCATACACTGACAGAAAGAGAGTTTCATGGGTCCGGCCTGTATGTGGTAATTGACCTGAAACGAGTTTGACATTGTCTCTTTAAGCATTGCTTTTTTTCAGGCACTTTCACAAAATAAAACAATTCCTCCTGCTGTTGTTTTTCTCTCTCTTTAGCTTTCAGCCCACAGATGACGTACTGTGGTTGAGGGCTGTTGACATACCCTGTCAAATTGAAGCCACAAGACAGGTAGTTTGTGCAACACAGTCTGCTGAATTAATAATTTTTTTTTTGGACGTAGAAGGTCATTTTCACGTACTTCGTTGTCTCCTCTCCCCACTTATTAACTTCCTTCTTGCTAATCAAGGAAGAGATTACAATGCACAGAAAGGCCCGATGTGTCACAGTGTGATGCGTCATAGTTCTCAGCATCCTGCATGAACGGACAGAAAAAAAAAAGGGAACCGCTGCAACAGAGTACATTTTGAGAAATTAATTCTAAAGAATTACTGCACATCTTCAGTTTGCTTTCATTTATTCATTTAGCTTGGCCACCTCCCTTGGACTGTTTTGCATCCTTTATCTCTTGGAATTCAGAGATAATTATTACCAACTTTTATGTATTACCAATTATTACCAACTCCTGCAGTCGGCAATTTTGTTAATTCATTACAAAAGTTGTTTTAAGTGTGGTCGATATTATAGTAGTAGCATAGGTTGATGTCCAAGAAGTAGTAAATATTGTATCTGGATTTAAGAAAAGAAAAAGAAAAACTCTGCAAAATACAACACGTCTCCAGAACTATATACACAGATGCATTTGCAGAGCTTGAGCAAAACAAAAGAGTAGACCTAGATAACAACAGGCAGATACACAGCAGGTCAAGCGCAGATCAGAATTGGCAGTGGCGCAGAGCATCTTACAATGCGCACAAAGCCCTCGACGATGGGAACAGGGAAATTGGCAAACCTAACATGGTATCCTGCCATCATCCCTCACTCCCTCCCTCTGTTTCA
The DNA here is from genome assembly GCF_036321145.2 of Pelmatolapia mariae. Taxonomy (NCBI): domain Eukaryota; kingdom Metazoa; phylum Chordata; class Actinopteri; order Cichliformes; family Cichlidae; genus Pelmatolapia; species Pelmatolapia mariae. The sequence continues at coordinate 45,468,840 of NC_086233.1, read as the reverse complement.
CAACAGATGCTATGTTCCATGAAGACACTGTCAGCTGCACAAGAATGGGCCCAAAATTTGTCGACAATGACAGTGGACAAAAAAAAAAGAAAAAAAAGAGAGAAGAAAAACAAAACACAAACACACACACACACACGCACACACACACACACACACACACACACAAAGAAGCATTCTCAAAGTCAGCATCCAGAGTTAACAATAACCACACCGCACCACGGAGGAGGGCACCGTCCAAGTATATGCACAGACCTCTCTCTAGGAATAGGACCTATCGCTATGGAAACACGCCCCTACCCCTACTCCTACCCCTCCCCACTACTATTACTATAGTATACACATACACTCACACACTTGTCAGCTGCAGTCCAGGCGCTGTCTGAGCCCAGATGGTGGTGAACTGCATAACTCACTTATCTGTCTCTGGCCTCTAAAGGAATGCTTAAAGGCCTCTTCAATTCCCAGTGGACGTCACCAAAAGAGAGAGCGAGAGGGAGAGGCACGCCATCTGCTCCCAGATATGGTGGGCACCCCCCTTTCCTGTCTGTCCCCCAAATTCACCCCCACGCCCTTTTTATTCTATTTTTTTACCTTTCACCCCTTCAAACCTGCGTATGATCCCTGATCTGTTTCTAGAGAGTGGTTGAGGATGGGAGAGCAGCATGGACAGGGAACAGCTTTCTTTGATTTGTGCAGTGAATAAATGCACCTGGACTTTTAACTTGCGCTTTTGTTCTTTAGCTTATTAATTTACACCTTTATGTTCCATCCCGTGCTCTATGATCTCAGGACTCTGGCCTTCTAAAGGCTCCTAGAGCCAGAAAAAAGACAGCTGGAGAGCGTGCTTTTTCTTTTCGTGCCCCATTTTTGGGGAACAACCTCCCTCAAGATGTTAGGCAGGCATGCTTTGTGGAGGTTTTTAAAACTAAATTGAAGACACATTTGTTCTCCCCATCTTACATGTCTTAATTCTATGCCTTTTTAAAATTCTTACTGTTTTTAACTTGTATTGCTATGTATCGCTTTTATTTATTTGTCTTTTCAGTTTCAAATAGCTGTACAGCACTTTGTTTGAAAGCGCTTTATAAATAAAGTTATTATTATTATTATTATTATTAATACTAATTTAAAATAAACAAAACACCCCAAATAACATATTAGCAATCACTGTGTAGATCAGTGATTTCCAGACTTTTTATTGTACTTATTTAAAATTAAGGATTAGCGATGGTTGTTTTCTACATTTCTGTGGATCATTTTTTAAAAATGTTGACCCACAATTATTATTTCACAGCGCTGAAAAAAAAAAAGTACTCAGACATTTAAACGTTAGACATGATTCTGGTGAGGATATTGGGGAATTTACATTGCGCGAGTCTTTGCTTTCCATGTCGTGTATGCAAAAAAACCCCTGACACACTACTCTTTTCATAGAAATATGTTCAACCGTCGCTGTTTTTATACTCTGAGAGCAAGTCAGTGAGGAACCAGGACAACAACACCTTGCGTACTTTGCTTAGGGGCTTTACAAATTATAATGCTTTCTACCTACCTGTGCAACTTTCTGTATGGGAATCTTCTTGCTGCTTGAGATGTGCACAGTTGCTGCACACGATCTTTGTAAACATATTGCTTAAAAAGGAGCATTATTTTTGGAGGTTTGGAGAGTACAAGCTTGATTTTATTTTACATTGTAAGTTGATATTTATAAAGCTTTATTATGCCAGGAGCAAAGACAAAGATGTAAGTACCCAAGACTTTTTGAGAGATTGCAAACCTCGTTACAAAGTGTGAAGATACCGATATGTTTTATCAAGATGCCAACTCTTCACTCTTACTCTTTCAGCCCTATGTTAAGGAGCTCTCCCATTCGGTTCACATTGTTCCGCATGGTGCCGAATAGTTCTGCTCTGTTTAACGAGGTGAAATGTGATGATCTCTTCACCACCCACTGAGCCAAACGTGGCTCAGGTGTGTGTTCACCACATGTTGCTTACGAGCGTGCTGGTGTGTGGTCCAGTTCGTTTAAGCATAATCAGATGCTTTTCTTGGTTTTGTGCGCCCCTGCATGTGCACGCAGAGAGAACATTAAATACTGGAAACCTTTTCAAAAGCAATAAGAGAGGAAGATGGAAGGGAAGGAAATCAGGTGTGTGATGTAGTTGCTTTGTCCTATAGCTTAACAGAGATATCAAAAAAGGATAAAGTAAGCTGGAAATTATGAAGTTAAAGTCATCCACCCATGCATCTTTTGCCACTTGTCCAGATCTTTAAAGACCTGTCAGCCTCCTTATTCCAACATGGTTTGTTTTGTTCTTGAGGGTATTATGAATTTAGGCATCTTGGAAAGTCACTGATAAAAGACAAAGTTAGAAAAATAAGGTAAAGTATCACGACATTTGTGTCCTGGTGTCAAGAACCCAATTTTGGTTGCACTCATCAATCTCCAGAACCACACTGAAAAGTAGTGTTCAGCTCAGTAGTCTAGTGTTGGTCGTCCGTAGTTAAGACTCGTTCGCACATAGGATTTGTAACATTTATGATTTTATCAATGTGTCATTCAGAGGTCAGTTTCACATTAATATTTTACACATCTGCGTTCAGATGTAACCAAAACTGTTGCAGAGACGCACGCGATTCATTGGGTTCTTACTGCAGATTTCGCACATGCACTGCAGCCATGTTTTTGAGGTGGGTCAGACAGATGGGACATTAAACACACTTTATACTGCCAGCTCTCTAACACAATTCTGAGTGTTGTTCACTCGCACCCATGTGAGAATAGCACAGGTAATTGTCCAGTGAATGACAGTTTAACTCCTGATTTAGACTTCTGCAGGAAATCTTTGTAGAGCCTAAGATGTAAACTACGTTCATGCTTGTGCCAGTGTATTACGTGTTAATTACCATGCACTCCTGTCCCAGTGTTTCATATGCAGTGCCAGTTTGTTCGGGTGGAAACATATTTGTCTATCCAGTTTTTCCACTTCTTTGTAGATTCCCTCACATTTATTCTGATATTTGTGAATCCTTATATTGATTCTATGGTTATTATTCCTTATAGTGATATGTTGATTGTTATTCTCTCACTGATAAATTCACAAACTCAAGCACAAAAATAGCCAGAACTATACAAGAGGATTCAACAGCAGTGGACAGGCCAGACACAACAGTTGTGGGGTGTGTCAACCCGACGTGTAGTTTCATTTCCCAGAAGATCCACATCAGGTTACATCAAACGTTATATAGTGTATATAAAACGTATATAAATCTGGTGTAAGTAATAAGAAAACACCTTTGTGCTACATGTGGAACAGAAAACCTTCAACATAATGTGTGGACCACAGTCTGGCGTTCATGTGATAAAAGACCTGACCAAGATTATTATGTAAAAATAACAAATGTGCTCATTCAGATGACTGACGCTATCACTTTCACAGTCAAACACATTAGGTGCAACAGATCCTCACTGTCTGCCATGGAATGATATGAGATATTTGAGGTTAATAAAGAGCAACACATTAGTTTAACTACTGAGTAGCTCCATAGAGGTCACAACCTTAGCTGGTTGGCAGTGTTCAGTTTGACTCTGAGATAAGTTAAATGTACATGATGTTTATCAGTCCCCTGTGATAGCCCAAAGTCACCTGAGATAGACTCCACCCCTCATTATGACTCTGAATCAGGTGAGCAGTTAAGAAAATGAGTGACGGATGGATGGAATATCAGTTTTCAAATGCTGAGCGCTCAAAATATCTTTATACTGATTTAGCTGACGTTTTGTTTAAATCTTAAGTGATCACATAAGTCTTTAACAACCGGGAACGAGGCTTTCATCACCAGCCTTAAGCAGATAAAAAGTGTGAAACAAATGGCACCAGTCAAATAGAGAGGCAATAAGGCGAGGGGGCCCTCTGTGAAGTGTGTATGCACAAGTCGGTGTGAGTGTATGTGTGTAGGCAGGAGCGTGTGTGCGTTGATGAAGTGTACCCAAGCAGACAGGACGTGGTGTGTGTGGATTTTGCAGAGTGAATGGTGATTGTGGATTTTCAAAAGAGAGGGGGTGTCGCCCTGTGTGAGAGTGAATGTCGGAGCCCTCGGTGAGTGAGGGCGTGTGTTTGTGTGTGCGAGCTTGTGTGCATATGTCACAACAGGCCGGAGAGGGTGAGAAAAAGCGGTCTGCTGGTTCAAGTATGCCCCCGTGTGATAGTTGGGAGAAGTAAAGGGTCAAAGCAGGAGGAAGGCAGGCTTTTTTGTACTTTCTTCTTCTTCTTTTTTTTTTTAAAAAAAAAAATAGCATGTCAGTGTTGATTCTGGGTTTTGGAAGCCTTTTGTAATTTCTGATCTTCTGTATCTATAATCTAATGTCAATCTGTGTAACCTTCCTTTTAGTCAAAGCTTTTTTCCTCTAGTTATTTGCTCTGCTTCCACCTTCACTTTCTGAATCTCACACTTCCATCTGTTATCACTCACTGTGATGATTGTGGGTAGATTTACCGTTGACTGACCCAGCTCATTGTGCAACTTCGGCAGAAGGGGGGGATTTTTATGAGCAACATTATTTGTGGAATCACTGTTGAGCTTCTTTTTGCTACAATTGAAAACAATGTAGCCAAATCATTATGACCAAGGTACACTTTGCAAAACTGTCGTAATGGTCATTCCATGGAAAATCAGTCTTAATCTCTAGCGTGGCTGTCACCTTGGAAGTGGTCCCAACAAGCCCAGAATCCAGACATGTCAGGGCATGTTTGTGTATCATTGCCCCACCCTACCATCATGTTAGTCATTAAGGTCATGCGGGTCAGGTGTAAATGGCAGTTAAATTACCCAGGAAAAAATCTCAGGAGTGTGTTATAGGTTGCTGATAGCTGGTGAGGTAGGCCCCCACCTTTGTTCACTGTTAGCATATCTCATACGTTGAAGCTTTTGTTATATGTAACCATGCAACATTTTACCTTCATACTGTGAACATTTTTCATGACATGCATAAGTGTGGGTTCAAATTTTAGCATTTTTCATTTGACTTATTTTTCCAGTAATTCTGGTCCTTTATAATTTCCCAAGTACCGGACGTAGGAATTTTTCAGTTAAAACCCAAGGAAATCTAAAGTTCCAGAACATTTTATTACGTGCAACATTTTATTTATTTATTTTTTGCCTTTACTATTCGTCAGCATGTCAGTACAGCAGATAAAAAAAGGAAGAAGAGAACACGGAGGGAAATGAGATGCAGGAAGTGGCCTCAGGCAGAATCGAAACCAGGCCCTTTTAGTAGCCTTTTGACATATGGGTTGCTTACTTAACCTGGTGACCATAATGGCAGCCCTAGGTACAGCTTTGAGCATCAGTGCAGTCAATGTAATGGGATACGTCATAGCTTGAGTAGCAAAACGAAACCAATTTAATGTCTATAATAAGCACTGAGCCCTGGATATTTGATCTGCTTTTCTGATTTGTGGAAGAAAAATTGAAAAACTGCTTTCGGGTTATCCTATGTGGGATAAATGGCTGGTCAAAACATGTTATAGCATCTTAAATATGACATTAGTGTGGAACTAGTCTTCCAACAAACTGATGCACTGTAGAAAGACTAGCGGGGAGTGATTATATATAGAATGAGCTGTATCTAACATCTTCTGTTGTTCTATTTTTTCATTTTTATTTGGTTATCTCAGATAGAGGTTAGACTGTAAAAACAGAAATAACAATAGCAATGAAAAATGCAGCTGAATTTTAATGTGAAAATACAAGCTCTATAGCTTTAGCTTGCATTTCCTTTGTCTGTCCCACAACTTAACAGCCCCTACATAAATTCATATAAATATATGAAGTTGTCCAGGATGTACCTTGCCCTACCCAGTATTATCTGGAACAGGCTCACAGGACCTGTTCTGTTCCAGGACACTAGTTGTATAACTGGTTAAGAAATTGGATTTATGCTATTACAAATAAACAATAAAAAAAACAACCTTTTTTATAGTAATTGTAATTAAGATACTTTATTGTTTGCAAAAAATTACAATGGCCCATATCAGATGCTGACAGGTGAAGTAAACTCCTCATCCTGTAGTATACTCCCATCAGCAAACTAGCGAGTGGACCAGATCATGTCTTTTCACTGTGGATCAGAAGGCTTCATTCGCAGTTGAGAAGCTTGTTGGTCATCTCATTAACTGACACAATCCCTACTTTTACTGCATCCAAGAGGATTTTCACCCCTTTGATTAGAACCCCCTCCCACCCCACCCGAAAAACACTGTCAGCCTTAAGAGACACTTGCAGCACAGCTCAGAGGGGGGGCAAGCAAACCAAGCAAACAAACCCACTGGGACTTAGATATTGTGTGTTTGTCTTTTGTCTTGAAAACACAAATCAGCCCTTTTTGTTTTGCTTTTTTCTCCTTTTTTATCAGATGTCTGTAATGAGCTGCCTTCTGAATAGTTCAATAATAGGTCTTGTGATCAGAGGGGGCTCTTATCGTCAACAGAAAACTTCAAACTGAACAACAACAAACATTTTAAAAGCCATCTGAATCCGAGGAGCCGGCCTCTTTTATCTGCCTCCCTCCCATCCGCTCTTAACGTGGAGATTGCGGAAAGCTCGTTGTTATCGAACCATTACGGTTAAGATTATTGCCAGTTATTTCATCTTTTCTTCTACCAGATCACCGCTCACTCCTTGCTTCCCTTGATGGAAAAAGAAATGCGCCTACTAAACTCTTTCATCTGCCCACAGCGTCACATCTGGGCTGGGCTCTGACATCAGTGAGGAGGCCCGTGTCAGATGTGGGTCCCAATTAGCCAACGTTGCCTCACCACCCTACACCCCAGACAGAAAATCCAACAGACAGGGAAGCCTACATGAAAAGGGCATGAGGTGCTGGGTAACTGGACTGCAGTGTAAATACACAACTAATTGGCTGATCTTTATGAAGTTGGAAGCCATGTTACGTGGTATGACACCCACGTCTTCCGCTCTACAGTCACAGAGAGGCGACAACTACACACTATAAACACCACTCCAGCTGGATTTGTGGTCGCTGCGATCAAAGCAACAAATCGGGATGATAAGCCCTAGGCTGCATGTGTGCAAGCTTGTGTCAGAGAGAAGGTAATGTATGGGTTCACGAGTTGTAATTCTTTATGACTGTAGCTGCTGTACAGGTTGATGAGCGAACATTACGCTAACATGCTAACCTCTCTGCGTGTGTTTGTAAAAGGCTTGTAAAAGTTTTTGCTTTGAAAGTTACGCATGCATACTGACTCTGATAATTAAATTCACATCTACCAGACCCCAGCAGATACTAACAGACTTACAAGTGCAGAATGTGTACTAGAGTCACTGGTGAAGCATCCATGATGTTTTTTTTCATGTTGAAAATATAAGCTTATTTCCTACACTGGAAAAAAAAGAAAATAGTAACAATACACTACAATGTCCCATCTTAAAAGCATCAAACCATCAGATGCTTTTCCAAATTTTTTAACCAAACATTGAGTTTTACTATTCACAGTTTATGTAAAGTTCCATAAATGCCATTAAAAAAGTATTACATGTAATGTATAAGCATGTCTGTTAAGCAGAAAGCCTTAAGTGTCCACACTCAATCAGTGCTAGGAAGAAGACTGAAGAAAGGTATAGGCTTATGTGTCCATGTTTCCAACAATAGGGAATGCATGTCAATTAATTTTGCTAACAAAGTGTTTCAAAGCAAACTGAAGGCGGACTGAGACTGTAGCAATTAGAAATTTGCTTTGTAAAAGATTTCAGTGTTACAGAGCTTGAAAATGGTGAATCCGTGAATTTTAGACTGTGGAAAGGACTTTCACCATATCCGATGATGTGATGCGAATTGATTGAAAGCAATACTGCTTAACTGTTGAGCTAAGGAGAGGCAACATTTTCTGAATCAGCGATAAACAGAGTAATTTATGCTACTCACTGAGTAATCTAAGGCAGCGGTCCCCAACCTTTTTTGCGCCACGGACCGGTTTATGCCCGACAATATTTTCACGGACCGGCCTTTAAGGTGTCGCGGATAAATACAACAAAATAAAACTAGTGCCGGTACCGAAAAAAAGAAGATTTATTCATAACACACGTGAAAAGACCCAGGAAAACCAAGTTAACGATAAAAACGATAACAAAATAACGCTGAAAACCGATAAAAACCCTGAAAACCATACATTTCACACCTGAGCCTCAACTCTCGCGGCCCGGTACCAAATGACTCACGGACCGGTACCGGTCCGAGGCCCGGGGGTTGGGGACCGCTGATCTAAGGACCTTAGAAAGAAAAGCGTCTGGACTTCTTTAAGTTTCCTGAAGACGTTTTGCCTCTTCTGAGACCAAATGGTGGAGAGTCCCAGGTTTTTAAGCCCGAGTGGGAGTTTTCCCTTTAGAGGGTCATTGACCTACAATTGATCATGTGCCTCATCACATGAGCTAAGGTGTGAAAAAGGCTGTGGATCATTATCAGCAGAGGTTTTAGGTGAAACCATTGTGAGACCTTGCCTCACCCTGTCATGGTGTTTATTTAGATCAACTGACGCAAGTTGTGAGTGGGCCTCAAGGTGCCTCAAAACACTGACTGTAAGTGCCAGACAGCTGGAGTTGTAAGCCACCCCCTCTGTTCAAAGATGACCTTTCACAGTGGACATAGATGACTTCTTTCACTCCTGTTTCAAACTTCTCTGTCAAAAATGTGAACATTGGCCTCCTCGAAAGAGTGACCTTTGACCTTTAGATACACATGTACACCTGAGTCTTGACCTCTTGAGGTGGCTCTTTTATTCTGTTTGGTCTTAGAAGTGAAGAAGCTTCTCAGATGAGAAGTGAAACATCTTCAAGAAACTTAAACAAGTCCAGTCTCTTTCTTTCCAGGCTCTGTAGATTACCATGACCTGGATGGCTGAGAACCTACACAGACATTTCACTAAGAAGAATAGAAACAGTCATTTTGTTTTGCTGTTGTTAGTTGTTCTTTCTAAAACCTCTGTAAGGTACAAGGCATTCAAAACATAATTTGGCTGATTTCTTAAACTAATTACTATTCATGTTTTGCTTTACAATAGTACAAAAGGAAATGTGAGAGCTTCCAGAAATGTGATCAGCGCTTCCTCATCCTTATACACAGACTTTGGCATATTCCTCTTTTTTTTCCTTCTTCCTGTTCCCCCTGTATTGTTCTTTGTGTTTTCTCCACCTCTTTCTTTCCTAATATTTATATATATATATATATATATATATATATATATATATATATATATATATATATATATATATATATATATATATATAGATATATATATATATTATATTTCGTTTTCTGAATTTATCGCCTATCTTTTTTGTTCCCATTCTCTGTGTTAATTACACAGTACATGGCAGTCTTTATGTTTTATTCCTTTTCTTCCCCCCTTCTCCGAGCCGAGAGGCTTCTCGGTCTCTGTCCTCTCCATTTATTATCGCCAGCTGAGAAAAACAGAGGAGTCTCTTGGTGCCGAGCCAGGGCAAACACTGATATCCAACCAGACGCCCCTCCCTCCTCCTTCCACTGGCAGCTGTCCATATAACTAAATGCACAATGTAACAGAAAAGACAAGCACACACACTCCCTGGAGTGTCCACTGTAGCTGTTTGACATGCTCTACTATAATTGCAGTGGTCTGTATGGTATACTATAGCCTGCAGCTGTGGACCTCTCCAAAGCTTACAGTGCAGTCAACCAGAAACAGAAACAAACTCTGAACAGGCGGAAAATAAACAGACACTTTAGTCTTTAGCTTGGCCTCTCCAGTCATTTTTCATAAGATTGCCAGATTTTTCATAGCACATAAAGGGAAGTTTTTTTTCAGTAAATAGTTTTTGTGCCTTGTTTATTCGAGCAGAGCGCAAACATAGCAGCTGCTCGTTGTGGTAGTATCATTGCCACCATGAGCTTTCGTTATAGCCTCACAGTTACACTCTTATTGGTCTTGTCATGGCTGTTTTCTTATTTTTGGATGCCTGTGTTATTTGTTATTTATTTATTTGCAATTTTCTTTGTTTCTTTTATTGTTTTGTGTTTTTTCTTTACTGCATTATCTTCTTGTTTTCTTTTTCCAGAAGTGCTTTCTGGTGGACCAAAAATGCTAAAATACAGAAATAATTAAGAGAAAAACTCTGTGAATAAATTCATATGCCGTTAATGTTTCTGTATATATTTACATCTTAATTAATTCCTCTATTATATATTCAATAACATTTCCCATTAAAAAAATTAATAGATTATTTTCTTTTTACAATTCTTTGTGTGTTTCCTCTTCCTTGTGCAAATGAGGGTAGAAGCATTGTCACTGGGTTCCTTCTTCTGACTCATAGTCACACTCCGTTTTCTCATCATTGCTCCGCTCTTATTATTGATAATCATTATTATTATTATTGATCTGTTTACTGTGGGGTTTTTTTTTAGCTGAGAAGGCCAAAACACCAAAAATCCAAACTGAATAAAATGAAAATAAATAAATAGCTACATTATTAAACCGTAAAACAGCTGCACATGTACTATGCTATGCAATCTTAAACTGCCCCTCATTCTTCATTTCTTTATATTTTACTGACAAAGAGACACAGGCTCTTGTGTTTTTTAAAAGGGTAAGGGCCAATTTTAAATGGTATATTTAGGTACTTTATTATTAGCAGTCTGTCGTTAAAACATGGAAAAAAATAGATGAAAGAAAATCAGTGGCAACAGGCCTAATGGAGTGATGAATTCAAATGGAAAATTTTAACTTCAAATTGTTTTCAGGATGTAAGGAGAGAGGTGAGTGTCTACAGGTAAAACACGGTGGAGGCTCTACCACGGATTCGGCATTATTTCAGCCAGTGGTGCTGGGAATCTTGTTAAAGTTGAAAAAATTATGAATGCAGAGGAGTAAAGTCAGATTTTGATTTATCGTGCAATATGATGTGGAAAGCATCTGATTGGCAATGACTTCGTTTTTTAGCATGACAATGATCCCAAACACACTGCCAATGCAGTATAAACCCAAGTCAATAGAAAACCACACGGTGGAAATACTATCAGTCATGGATGGGCCTCCACAGACTATTACCATTACTGTTACTGATGCTTGGTACCTTAGCACTAAGCTCTGAAACAAAGGGAAATAACCAGCTTTTGTCTTTGCAGAGCAGACACCCCCCTTCCTCTTTCACATAAGAGACAGGAGTCAATATGAGTGTCATCTTTTTATCTAAGCATCAGCAAAAAAAGGGAACAAGCATGTTTTCAAGCATGCCAAGTTCCTGTTTAGCAACTCTGACTTCTCCACATTTTATCTTTATACGCTGAAAAATAAGTTGAAGGTGTAACATTTTGCACACACTGAAATTGTAGGCAAAATGTTATGATTTTATCTTTGCATCATAAACATTTCCTCTTTTTCAAGCCTTGGTTCTGTGGCTTTTTGCATGCTATTCACCATCTTTGTATGCTGAAAACAACGGCAACAACAATAACAACACAAAAAATATCGTCACATGAAAAAACTGTTTTTCATAGACAAAATATGTTGCAACAGGGTTTGTTGCAGAAAAAGGAACAAAACTCGTTTAGCACTTTATTCCAACAGGCTAGCTGAATGAATTTTGCTTAAAACCCAGAAAATACGCTGAGGATGTTTTGAAAACCTGCTTTAGGTCATTTTCGGTTTTGCTAAAATGTAAGACAATGGATATGTCTTCTTTACTAAAATATCATTTTACACTAAGTGTTAGAAATACAGTAGTTACTGTAATCCCTGCTTAACTGGAGCTTCGATTACACCTGCTTGCTTCACAAACATGAATTGCCTCTCTGCTTCCAGCATGCTATGTCTATCTTCTGGATAGACACAATGCTAGTATCTGCCTTTTCATATAGGCAAGAGAGCAGACACGCTGAGAGCTTCTTCTGTTGAAGGCATCTTAGTATTTTAACCCATTCTTTGATTGAGCCCACAGTTTCAGTCACATCCTGTGCACATATGCCTCTGAAGTAAGCCTTCAGTTGTTTCCGCGTGCGCACACACACACACACACACACACACACACACACACACACACACACACACACACACACACACACACACACACACACACACACACACAATGGCAGCTCGTTAATGACAGGTAATAAAGGTTGCGTAAACACATCTGTTGGTGCTGAGTTACCAGACAGTAAAAGGCCTTCTCTTCTGGCCATAAAACGGTGGGCTGTCAGACATAGTGCAGAGTGCCCATTATCATTGCTCTGAGCACAAGCACTCAATGACAATTCAGTTGTTGGTCAGCACTGCTTGATTTGTTTGCCTTTTTGTCTCTGTTGTGGCAGGTTGGTTCGAGGGATATGCTTGAGTTTGGATGCCCACCCTCTGTTGGCCTTTGCCATTGTTTTCTATAACTTCACGCTTTGCTGTAAAATCTTACTATGATTGTAGCACATGTGTGTATATGTGCCTGTGTGTACCCCATCTACTCCTGAACATGTCTGAATGAAACTCTGCACGAACATATTCACTCATACAGTGACTATCAAAGCCTATGTTTAAAAAAGAACAGATTTAATATAAATCCAAATTCTTTTTATTTTTGTATATATTCTTTTCATTTCATCATCCCACTGTGAATGTTATGATTTCCATTTGTTTAACATGTCATGTTCAGCGTATGTCGCCTGCACATAATTTAACAGTTACCACAAGTGGAAATTTGTCCACCAGGAAATACACAATGAGAATTTTAAAAAGGAGGTTGAATATAATGCATGTTTTGAAGTAAAGACCATGCTTGCTTGAGAGAATTTACATAAAGATAGTGAATTTTGAAGGGAGAATTAAAGCACCGCCCCATCCCCCCTGCACTCATTTCAACACATTAAACAGTCGACAGAAAACAGCAATAATTTGTGATGCAAGAGTGAAGATCTTTTGCACATGTCTGTGTAGGTTTTCAGTCATCTAGGTCATGTAGGTGACATAAACAAAACATATTCACTAAGGTATACAATTTTGATTGGTGCAAAAATAAGAAAATGAAAAAAAGGGTTAAAAAAGTAAATAGCAATAACTCAACATTTACCAGGTAAGAGTGTAATAAACGATAGTAATAAATAGACAAGTATAAATGCTGTTCAGTAGTGCATAATGAGCTAGTGTGGAGGAGAAGCTCTGTAATGGATGACCAACTCATTTGAGCTTTGTATGGGTATGCCAATTGGGAATAGGTGCCACCTGGCAGATAACCAGATCTGCCTTCAAACTGAACAGATGGCACTGCGTGTATCATTAGTACTGCAGATGAGGTCTCCAAATGAGATGAAACAGGCAGTAGCGATTAAGAAGAATCAATAACAGTGATTAAATGAGATTTTGCACAAAGGAAAGAACGCTGGAACAGAAGGGTCAAACATGATCCCGAAGCTGTTTATTAAAACACTGGCAGGGACTCAAAGAGTGAATGCCAAAAAACTTGCAGATTAAACAGAATTAATTTGACTCAACTCATTGGTGTTGCAAATGAATACATTGATTTTATCCTCTGTACTTTAATAAGCACTGGCGTATTCCCTTTGAAATTCAAATTGAACTCCGATGGCTACAAAGAGTCCCTTTGATGCAAAATCTGGAAATGTAGTTACATAAACAGGCCTGGGGATTCTGTCAAAAGGCTTTGCTATAGCCACTAATGCTTAAAGTCCCTTGAGGCAGACCCTAAAAATTTGACTTCCATCTGTTTGCTGTGCACACCTGCTATTTTCAGCAACACCATATTCAACATTCACAGCGTTCCTCCTGTTCCCACCTGCACAAAACAACCCAAGACACCGGAGCACACTGAGGTTTGCGTTTCCTGAATAAATCTTACGACAAAAGTATTTCTTTGAGGTGAAAATGATCATATATATACCTGAAATGTGGTGTTGCATATGCAGCTTCAAGAACTATAGTTGAACCGTGGACATTAAGTTGATTCAAGTGATTTCATCAGTGGGATTGACGAACTAATGCTTTGGCAAAACAGGACCTGCAGAAAAATTAAGCTGGTTCAGCCTTTATTGAAACACTGTCTGCAACTTTGGGACAATACACATCTATATACACTTCCTGTCCACCCTTGTTCTTTACTGCTTCTCCAGTTCATGGAGATAGAGTGCGCCCATACCAAAGGCTGAAAAGCAGTGTACATCCTTGACAGCCATTATAGGGCTAACACAGAGGGACACACAACCATTCGCTGCTGCAGCCAGTTCAGAAACGCCAATTAACCATACGTGCATGACTTTGGACTGCGGAAAGAAGCCAGAGTACCCAAACAGAAAGGCTCCAGCTGGCCAGCAGATTCAAACCAGGAGACTCCTTGCTGTGTGGCCACAGCGCTCACCACTGGATGGCATCTTTTTGAATGAAGTGACTAAAGTACTTTAGCATCGTTTTGCAGCATTGTGATGAATGATAAAACAGATTTTTACAGTTTTCAGAGTTGTATAATTATTAATTAACAAACAGTCACATGAGTAAGGCTTCATACAGATTAAACTTTTTATTGTAACTGGATTTCTAAGATCGTGTTGTTTTTCTAATCCAGTCCAGCTCAGCACTCTGCTTTCTTTAACACTGGAACACTAAAGTTATTACCATTAATGCAATTAAGGCAATCACTTTAGCTAAAGAATCTGGCCACATAAAGAAAATATATTCAAACCAGATTTTTATCATTTAATGTTTGGCTGTCTTTTGTTCCATTCTTTGTCAAGATGATCCCACACTGCTTTAATAATGTTGAGGGCCAGGCTCAGGGGAAGTCAATCCATGACTGATAGTGTTGTATTGGATGTTTTTTCTATCCAGTTATGATTTTACTGAATTTCCAGTGTGGATGGAATCGTCGTCGTGCTGGAAAATGAAGCTGTTGCCAATCAGATGCTTTCCAGATGATATTGCATGGTCAAAAGCTGACTGTACTTTTCTGCATTCATAATCCCATCAATTTAACAATATCCACAAAGTTTCTGGCAGCCACAAACCATGACAGACCTCCACCGTGTTTTACTGATGGCTTTCTAGCCAGAAGAGAAGGACCTACTTATTGTATCTCTCTTCTGACCTTCTCCATACATACTGACAATTTGAAACAAACATGTCAAATTTGGATTCATCACTGCAAAAGACCTGCTGATGATGATTTTTAGTCCATTTCTTATGTAATTTGATGTACCTTGGTCTTTTCTCCTTATTTTCATTCCTAAAGACTGGCTCGTTGACAGTCAACCTTCCACTGAGACACCTTCCGATGAGACTTCAGCAAAACCATAGTCGGCTGCACTGTAGTGTCAGGTCCATTGGTAGATTCTTCCTTATTTCTTCAGGGCACAAATGTTCATCTGCGGTACATAGATTTTGAGATTGCCACTTGTTCTTTTGTCCTGCTCTTGTTCTAAGGGCGCATTACACATGATGCCAAGATATGCCAGGTTTTCAGCTAATAGATCTCTGGGAATCACCTTGTAGGTGTAAAAATATAATTTCATGCCCGTCAAACTGCAGTATCTTTGACATCTGTCAGAAGTTCAACTACAGCAATCTGTTTTTTGTGACATACTTCTATTACCAAAAATATAGTTTAAAATGGGTTAAGTTGTCTGTTATGTGCATACAGCAAACTAGTTCATCCCTTGCGTAAGGTGGCTTTTTTATGGTTAAATGATTCAGGGTTCAGTACTAAGTGGTAGTGATTTGAACAATTATTAATTTACGTATTGTTGTTTGGCAGCATACATAAATGTTTAGGGAAGCAAGTTACCAGTAAAGTGAGTGGATCTTCTAATGTGATGATAAAGACATCGGGACACTTTAAGGCTGCAATGAAGAAGGCGAATAATGCAGACCTAAAGTTGTTAAAGATGTAAACAGTTGTGGTCTGCATTACTGACGTCTATTATTATTGATCATTCCGAAATATTTTCATTTCAATTTTAACAATAGTAAATAGAATAAATCCAAGAACTTTTCCACTTGCAGCTGATGTTTATTTGCTTACAATATGACACATGTCTGATCTGAAGAGCGCCTTTCTATGTGGTAAGCTTTTGCTGCTGTACAGCTCACATAATCGTATGTGTTTGCCTCTTAGTGTGAGCCTGTTCTGCTACATCCCTCAGAATTATCATCTGGCAGTACTATAAAGTGCCTTTGGAGGAATTACAATATATCTTGTCACTTTTTTTTTAATTAATGTTTTGGTAGGTTTGACAGCTCTTTGTATAAACACAGATAGACAGAGAGGGAGGGGTATAAGATTTCAGTAAATGTACAAGACAGCACAGAGGAAAAAGGAGACCTTCACTCACTCCACAGGGACTTTGAATTAAAAATGATATCTAAAAAAAGGCGTCAAGGCCGGTGCTGCACAATATGGTTTTAATAATGTTCACACTTCAGGAAAGGACTTTGAAGGCGATACAGAGGAAGGATAGCGGGAGAAACACAGAGACAAAAAGCAGAATGAGAAAGAGCAAAAGGTAAAGAACTATTAAGTGGGGTTTTTCTCCTTTATTTATTCATGTGTGCAGGATTTAGTCTTTGGGGCTGAAGTACGGGGAAAGTACAGGGGTTTTACCTAATCATGTTCAAACTGCATTTTCTTTTCATCAGTCAGTGCTTGTCCTTCCTCAGACTGAAATGATTGAACGATCTTGGATGAACCAAAAAGTGAAAGTGAGCACACCGATGTGTCCAGGCTTGTTTTCACGCAGCCTCTCTTACTTGTTTATATCAAATTATCGAAGCAGCAGTTAGGGGCTGGGTAAGGTTTGTACAGATTGGCAAGGACTCTGAGTCAAACTCGTGATTTGGGATTCAGGGCTATGAAAATATTGACTTGGCACCGAGACTGATAGACGAGGCCAGACTTGTCCTTGTGCCTTACCTGCCTGGTGACTTGATTGATAACACATTTCAGTAGCTGAATTTCTATTTTAAATTTGATTCAAAACATTTTGCTTTTAATAAATAAATAACAGGAAAATAATGAGAAGAGCTCCTGTATATCTGTTTGTCTCACCTTTATCAAGGTATATAAACCTCACAAAAGGTGATTTAGCAAAGATTGATGTTTTAGGAGGTTTTTTTCTACTACAAGATCCTAGCTGCTGTGAACATTTGAGAAATCCCTCAAATTGCAATCAGGCTATAAACATTTGCTGTTTCTTCTATCCATTCATTCATTTTCTAATTCAGGGTTGGAGGGGGGCTGGACTATCCCAGCTGCTGAAGGGTGAGAGACAGGGTACACTCTGGACAGTTCACCAGTCTTTTGCACAGCTAACGCAGAGAGAGAGAGACAAGTGATTTAATCTTGAGTTTTTAGTCAATGAATTCCATTGCCTTTTTGTCCAGTAAGCATTGCAAGATAACATACTGAATGTCCTTTCCAGCCTAACAAACTCCTATGAACAGTGAAGGTAATCCATCACTTTCTCTGCTCCTAGTCTTTTAATGGGCAAATTCTCTATTGCAAGCAGCCCAGTATGATTCTGAGATTTTAGGTATTTCACCTGACTTCAGCTGCAGCTTTTGCTGTGTCTTTCACATTTGCCTTGATCAAGACTCGGGCAATGAACAGCTTCCTGCTGAGACATGCAACGCCCCTCTTATTGTTTCTAGCTTTGGCTGCTTCTCAGGACTTCACCACAGGCTATTGTTTTTGAGATTTTTGAAGAGAGAGAGAAGCATGTTTGCACAAAAAAGGACAAAGTCACTCAGACTGAGACACACTCGTGCACACTTTTATACTAACCCCCCCCTAAAAAAAAAAAAAAAAAGATATCTCAAACCGGACTATTACTTATGCCACTGTCACATGGGTGCAATCGGACAATAGATGCACTTTTGTGGTAAAGAACAGGTTGCTGCATCTGACATTTGCATCCACACAAGCACCTCATTTGGTTAATGAAGGTGTTGGCCTCCGTCGATTTCTTGTAGACTTATTATTGACTCTCCACACTCCATCAGTTGAATTCATGCCTGCATGCTCCTTTCTTATTACATGGCAGTCTTCTGGCTGCAGGTAGGTGATATACAAGAAAGCTTTCTGTAGGTAACTGATTTTTCCTTAAAAACCTGTTGAGCTGGTGACAGGTGTGGTATCATGTAGCAACACGCTGAATCAGAGTTGAACATGGTTAAACAAAAATCGACCTTTACATTTCAAACCAGTTCACATAAAGTAGTTATTTTCATTAATCTATATTTGCGCTGAGTTGTATTTGAAGTTGCTGTTTTTAGATGTTAGACATTTTTTTTTCTTTGTTTCTCTCTATTTTTCTTAGATTCAGGCATCTAAACTACTTGGGTTAATGTTGAAAATGATGGAAGTGGGACTGATCATTGCTAGCAACCTGGACAATGAACGACAAACCAGCCGCTTTGATCCTCATGTATTATTTTAACCAGTTAGGTGTCACCACAACAGAATATTGTGGTAAGAAGCCATGGCCAATTCATGTATTTCCATGAAGCCAGCCTGCATGATATCACTTTGTGAAAGTAATGGTTAAGCGAACCAACTTCTCACGGCAGATGGCTGCCCCTCCCTAAGCCTGGTCCTGCCGGAGGGTTCCTTCCTGTTAAAAGGGAGTTTTTATTTACCACTGTTAGTTGATCATAAGCGGCTGTCTGTTTATTGGGGACTTCTCTCATATTATTATAGAGTCTTCACCTAACAATTTAAAGCACCTTAAGATGACTGCTGTTGTGATTTGGTGCTATGTAAATAAAACTGTATTGAATTGAAGTATATTTGTTGCTAACTCTTCTTTTAAACCTTTTGTTTTCTTTCTTTTTCTATTCTAAACTTAGTTAAAGTCAGTGGTCTCACTAGTGTGTGCGCTTGTTTATTGTTCAGTGGTTGAATTTGCTTTCCCACACCCCAAATCCCCTTTTTTTCTATAAAATTCTGACTTTGCATCAGATCTTCGAGATACTGTTGTAGGATCCTTGCTACATTGCAATGACAATGCTCAACACAGTTCACAATATTAGTGTTTCAGCTTTGACCTAACCTCAAATGTAGAAATGATTCACCAGAGCTCAAAGTAAACAGCATCAGAGAATTTTAGTTCTGTGGCAGCAGCAGAGGAAGTTAGTTAGGATGCTATGTGGTAGATATGCGGAAACCATTCTCACATAAAGCTCTTGTGGAAACTATAATGCACCTCTGGGTCTGAGAATGATAGTCCATAGTATCAAAAAATAGCATAATGAGTGTTTTGACTTCTCCACTTTCCTTTACACATTTCTTCATATCAGGAATAGTCCTCATCATGCAGGCACCTCATGACAAGAAAATTGGTTGCAGTTTTTCTGTGTGATGATCATGTGCTACAGTTGTACTGTGATAATAGAATGATGGTACATACAGCTGGTTTATACTCTACAGAACATGTGCAGTTTTGCACGGACTAATAGTTGGCTCTTTTGGCTCGGAGCTTGGCTCTGTTTCCAGGTTCTGTGGAATTGGCCAAAACAACGGAAAAATCATTTTGGAGGGGGAAGAGTCAAATTTCCAAGCAAGCTTCTTCTTAAACAACCACAAATATTTAAGCGGATGATTTTCTACATCAAGCTGTAGTGCATGCACACTGGGTGTGCACTCAGCCAGAAGGAATTTTTGCGCAGACAGATATTCAATATAATCTTCTGCATAAGCAAAATAAATGAGAATTTTGACCAATACCTGGATTTCTGCCTTTTTCTTATTAAAAAGTCGATAACTAGACTTATAAACAAAAAGAGTACTGTTCAACTTGCTCCACAGAATAGTTTAGACATCATCAGACAATGCACAGTGAACTCATAAAAAGCTCCAATTCGTGCCTGAGTGCAAATGTCCAAATACACAATTGTGTGGAGCGTGTAGGTCATTTAGCTTTTTTTTGTGCTTAATTTCCTCATACTTTGCTGGGAAGATTTCCTTGAAGCAAAAGTGCAATTTAGTACAAATATGTTAAAAGGAAATTTCCATTTTTTCATTTTGAAAATGCTGAAACAACCTGAAATGACCAAGAATGGATCTGTTGTCAAACTGAGTGTCACTGTAATCCAATGTTATACGTACAGTGTTCTCAAATATACTTTTCAAGCCACAAATCCTGCCTTAGGTATCTTTAAACAACTTGTAAATACTTCTAAGTACCATCTGCAGCCTATGTGGAAAGATATATCAGAACTATTACACTGCTTCAATTTTTTGACTGCTTTCCTAAGATAAAAGATAAGATATCACAAACAGGCATCAACAGGTATTAAATCAGTAAACTTGCCTTATCTGTCAGTTTCAGACACGTCTCCTGACTTAGCTGGGCTCTAACCACTTGGCTGCTGCCCACTTTAGATGATCACCCTCATAAAATGCAGCTATGGCTAATTAGTTGGGGAGGGAATCTGTGACTTGTGGAGCTTTTGGCAAAAATATACACTTGAGAAGCCACGTGGATAAAATTTATTCAGAAAATGTGCAAGCAACAAGACACAAACTCACGAACGCACATACACACTCAAACACTCACATATTTACGCATACTGGGGGCCGACACATGGCGAGGACCACCCAAGAAGGAGCAGCAGCTTTGAAAATAATGAAAATTCCGCTGCAGCCTGGTGCTGCACAGCAGGATGAGGCAGTGCTGTTCCTGCCCAAGAGACCATGGAAGGAGGCTTGCATCACACCTTGCTGCAGTGGTTGCAGAGTAAACGCAGAACACTGTAGTGATAAGGTGCTTCACCACATCCATCAGCGGAGAACCCCCCCCAAAAAACCGTCTCTGTGAGATTTCTGTTTCTCTGAAGGTGTCAGGGTAGAAATAACAACAGATATCAATGACAGAAACTGGAGTGACCCGAGGCTAAATTACTGTATATGTCAGACATAATTACAAAGGTAATTAATTTGACCTCTTTCTTCTGTTGGTATTTGGTCATTTTAAAGGTACAGTCAGTCATTTTTTAAGGTTTGTTTAATAGAAAAAAATAATATTGTACTCATCTACTTATACTCATTAGTATATGATTACATCTTTCACAAACCAAATCATTCACATAAACTACACAGGAGCGGGTGCCGGTTTGCGGAAGCCACCATGTTGTCCTGCCATCTTGAATACAGTGACTGATTCTTAATCGTGTTTTATGTATGCGGCTAGAGGCATTATCTAAGCTAACGCTGAGCTCGAGTGGCTTAGAAATCACTTTCTGATACTTTCTGACTACAGTCTCACATCGTGTGAGAGTTTATTTGTAAAGAGTTTTAGAAGTGTACAAGTCCAACAGGCAGCTTGATCCACTTCAAAGAAAGTTTCACTAAAACTGGCTAACAGCAGCTAACAGAGGGCCTGTCTCAATATGCGTACTTGTGTGTACTTGAGTTCTCGTGTACTCGTGATCAGTGTTGGGAAGGTTACTTTTAAAATGTATTCCACTACAGATTACAGAATACATGCCCCAAAATGTATTTTGTAACGTATTCCATTACGTTACTCAATGAGAGTAACGTATTCTGAATACTTTGGATTACTTAATATATTATCATGCTTTTTACAACTACATGAATGTACTATTGCTGTGTGATTTATTACTATTACTGGAGGTCCTAACCATAGTAAAGGGACCTCTGGCTAATACGTCGGGTTCCGCGTTGGGCTCGTAGCCGAAAAATAGCTTTACTTTGTTATCTGCGTCAACTTTGCTTGCGAGAGACAGAGAGAGGCGTTGAAAGGCTGCTCCAACGGAACTCATTGTTTCGGAGGAAAACACGAACACGGTGTACAGTCGAGTCTTAATAGCTTACTTACAACTGGGCTCGTCAGGCACTCTTCTTGGCTGCAGTGGTTATTATTATATTTACATGCTTCCAGCTCCCGTTTCTGCTCAATGACAACTCGTACTTTCCCACTCTCCTTTTTGACCCTCCTCGCGCTCACAGACACATAACAGGTATGGCAGTCCATTCTCGCTGCAGCACGGACTACACTGCCCATGAGGCTACATTCTTTAGGGCTATGCCTGTAGCATTCTGCTTATTAGCTTAGCACAACAACAACAACAAAAAGGCGCTCTTTCACCCAGGAAACACACAGTCGCAGAGCGAGCGCGCGCGTGTCACCCTGTAACCATGGCAACCATAACGCTGCCGCCTGGAACAACAGAACATAGCTGTCAAACAAAACCCAAACACTCCTGACCCGCGACAATATGAAACAGGAAAATACCGCTGTGTAATCCGTTTATTTCAACAAAGTAACTGTATTCTGAATACCACCTTTTTAAACGGTAACTGTAACGGAATACAGTTACTCATATTTTGTATTTTAAATACGTAATGGCGGTACATGTATTCCGTTACTCCCCAACACTGCTCGTGATACGTCATCAGTCGGAGATCAAGTACTGTTTCAATTCAAAGTACGCATCAAGCCGAGAACGCGAAAAATTTCCGGACGTGTTCTCACTCCGCCTCTTTTATCGAGCATGCATTGGTGGTGACTTGTGTGTACTTGGTACAACTAAATATCCCAGAATGCATTTTGTCCAAACCCCAAACACGGCAATGGCAGAGGAGCGCGGCTAAAAACTTTTAAATATTACTCTTTCTGGGTCGCAAAATAAACTTTTAAGTTATTTTCAAGCGAGAATGTAGCTGTGTAAGCTTCAAATATCTGTTTGATTTATCAAGATGTCATATATTTCCAAATGTGCTCCGACGTTTTCGGAGGATCACTAGAGCAGGCGAGAACAGCGAACTCCCGGCACATCGTTTTCATCCCCTGCTTAACCACCGTCACGCCTTAATTAATACGCTTACTGTTGCTAGTTTGTAGCAGCACTGCCTGAATTTCTGGTGGGTTGGAGAGGTTATTATTGTTGATGAACATTTATATATAATCACTGCAGGAAATTATAAATTGTTAGACATACAATGTCTATGCAATTATTACCAAAACAAAGATAAAACCATGCAAAATACATTGAACATTTCAGTTTCACAACTATTATTTTATTACAGTTTACAAATGATTATAGATTTATGTAAAAAAAAAAAAAGTCCACAATATCTTTTTCTCATGTTTTATACTGTATATGGAAAAGCACACCATGCATGACCAATAGCCTCTTGACAGCTTGCTTTGAGAAATGAACATTTTAAATTCCCTTGGACTAACATATCAATCATCCAGCGGGGCAACAATAAGGCATGACTGAGCCAAACACTCACATATAAACACACCTAGACAAAAACAAACACACACACAGTCACACAGAGGTGATCATGAACCACCTACACGCATGCAACCACCACTGACAAAGCAGGAGATGAAGTGAAAACATGGGCAATAACAAGGTTTTCCTTTTGTAGGAACCACACAGAGCCAAAGGGTTCCATGGCTTCCTGTGACCAAAAAATTTTTCAGCCCAAAGAATGTAAACCCTTTTTCTTTACTACTGAAGTTAAAAGGTGAAGCCGGAAGGGGTAGGGGTGTTATTTGGACCACACAACCCTCCAGACTGTAACATCCATCACTAAAGTCAATCCCTGCCCTCTCGCTCTCTCGTCTGTGTGAAACAAGCGAGCGTTCAAAAATGTTTCAGGCCTCGCTGACAGTCTCTAAGTTATAAAATGATCACCTAAAATCCCACCAGTGTAAAAACGAGTTACTACTAAGCATGCCATTGTGGCTCTACAAGCTCTCTCCTGTTCCCTTCGGCCCCCCCATGGTGGAGAGTCACAAATCTTCCTGAGATCCCAAACAAGTCTTAAATAGCATAATTTTGGTTTTGTAACCCACCCAAATGAAATAAGCACTACCTAGGTTATAAATCAGTAGGTCATAGGAAAATAAAGAAGGGGGGTCTTGCTGTTTTAAGAAGGGTGAAAATGGCAAGTCAGGCAAAGCTTTAACCCCACTAAGCCCTCATAGATTCCTCTTTGTGTGTAAGGTGATAAGACTTAAAAACCCAGGAAAATTAAAATGAAATCACCTGTTTAATAGATGTCTATCCCTTAAAGATAGCTAAAGATAGCCAAATAATACCACTGACCAAAATCAAAGTCAGTGTTTGACAGAGCTGTTTGCTTTTATGCCTTGTTTGAACGGGAAAGGATCGAGACACCATTGTTTGGGCTGGAAAAAACTAGAACAGGAAAATGTGTGAGACAATACAATAAGCTTCACTTCCTACCTCAATAGGACTAATGACAAATAGGCCAAAAGTCAGAGCCATAATGTCCTGAGAGCTTCTAACAAGGAGGAATTCAAGAGAAAATATTCCTGCTGGTGGAGCAGTTTAAAAACTCGTTCACTAAACAAGAAGGAATAACGTAGCTGGATATCATGAAACAATGCTACACTGGACACTAGTTTGTTGTCATGTATTATAAAAAGGAGCATGAAAGAAAAAGAACGTCTGAATTTGCATTACTGTCTGAATGTTTTGGATTTTTGTATGGGTTGTGCTTGATCCATCACTTTAAAGATGCCTGAATGTGGGAAACTCTTTACTAGCAAGACAGCAGTTATGCTGGTCAAGAAACATCAAGATAATTTTGTAAAAAAAAGGGGAGTGAAGTCATTGTCCACATCTATTATCACTGACAGAAATATGCTCACATACTCTAAAAACTCACAGAATTAATCATCCAAGTACATATATATCTAAATCTGGTGATAAAAACTTAGCTGTAACTGCATGATGGTAAAACACCACAAAGGCTACCTGCATGCATTCTGTTTTCTTCTTCATCTAAAGGAGCACACACAGCAGCAATGGTAACCAAGGTCAATAAAATCCAGCAACTTTTAACAACAGGCAAAATAAACTGAGGATGTGAAAAACTAAACTAAACTAAACTAAACTAAACTAAACTAAAGAAACTGAAGGTGCTAGTAATAAAAGTAAAAGACATCATGTACTGACATATGAGAGGTCAGCTGCAAGGGCTCACGGTGGACTGATGAGACAAAAGTTGAAGTTTCTGGAAGGTTTGTGTCCTGTTACATCTGGCATAAAACTCACACAGCATTTCATAAAAAGTACATCATACCAGCAGGCAGACTTAGTGTGATGGTCTGGGGGCTGCTGCTTCAGGATCTGGACAACTTGCTGTGATTGATGGAACCATGAATTCTGCCAGGGGCGTAATTTCCAGGGGGGTTAGGGGGGTTATGACCCCACCAATAATCAGACCCAACCAATGTAACCCCCCCCAATAAAATGATGAATTATCTTGCATAAATAGGCTGTTGATTTTCTTTACTCATTTCAGGTATTACCAGCAAAATAGTTGCGTGGCGACCCACTAGAGGGCTCCACTCACACCCAAGCTGGGAGGAAGGGTTCTGCTGTGTTTGGGCGCAATATGCTCAGTTCATGTTTGGAGGCAAATAAAGTTGGAGTATAAAACTAGAGCTACTGTGTCGTGTGTCACATGCCTCCATATTGGTGACCCTACCTTGAACACGCAGCGAACCATGGAGTTCGCCCTGGACGCGCCAGCTACCACCGGCCCTCTGCCTCCTGCTGCGGCTACATTTGCTGTGGCGCTCCAGTTGCCGGACTTCTGGCTCCATGACCCCTCATCTTGGTTCGTCCACGTGGAGGCTCAGTTTGCTCTCCACAGCATGTCGGCTGATGACACGAAATTTCATCATGTGGTGGCATCACTTGACCCGCTAGCCACCTGCCGTGCGATGGCGCTCCTCCGAGACCCGCCCATGCAAGGGAAATACGTCGCCCTTAAGGACCTACTACTGCGGCGATACACCCTCTCCGGTGCGGAGCGAGCCGAGAAGCTTCTCTCCCTCTCCGGGCTGAGCGGAGGCACAGCTCTTGAACTCATGGAAAACATGTTGTCCTTGCTCGGTTCGGACGATGGGGGATTCCTTTTTGTCCATCTCTTTCTCAGACAACTGCTTGTCGCTGTGAGAACCGGCCTCGCCAACCCCCCGTTTCTAGCGGCGTAGGAGTACCGCTCCCTGGCTGTAGAGGCGAATCGCATCCTGCTGGTCTCCCGCATGTTCGGAGTGCACGCCCCGGCCGTGGATCCGCTGGCGACACCCCCACCAGCCTTCTCCGGAGCGGACAAGCTGGCGCTGACGGCAGGAACCGCTACGCAGCGGCAAAGATTTTTGTTTGGGAAAGATGGGAAAGATTTTTGTTTCTACTATCAGCGTTTTGGCGCCAGAGCGCGTTGCTGCCTGCCACCCTGCTCTTTTTCTGGCTCAGGGAAACGAGGCTGCCACCGCGCTGTGGTGGCCGCAGTCGCTGACGATATGGAAAGGCTGCTCTTCATTGAAGACTCACGCTCTGGACGCTGTTTTCTGGTGGACTCTGGCTCCCAGAAGAGCCTCATCCCGCCCACCGCCGCGGACCGCGGCTAATTGCGGCTAATTGCGGCTAACGGTTCTCCTATTGCAACTTATGGAGAAAGGTTAGTGACTGTTAGTTTCCACGGCAGGGAATTCCAGTGGAACTTTGTTGTTTCTACCAGCTCTGTGCCTATCCTAGGAGCTGATTTCCTTTGTGCCCATGGGCTGTTAGTCGATGTTGCCCACAGACATTTGATCAACGCTCTGTCGTTCGTTTCACTATCCTGTTTTACCCGGGCCACTGACCCCCTCATCCAGGCCAATTTAGTGGCCTCCGGAGACGTGTTTTAGCTTTTGCTGTTAGAGTTTCTGTCGCTGTCAACTCCTAATTTCTCCAGCGTGGCAGCAAAACACGGAGTTGAGCATTATATCCCCATGGTCGGACCCCCGGTGTTCGCCCGCGCTCGTCGCCTCGACCCCGCAAAACTGTCCGTCGCTCGGGAGGAGTTCGCGGCTATGGAGCGCCTGGATGGAGCGCCTGGGCATTGTGCAGCTCTCGAACAGCGCCTGGGCCGTGTGGGGATTTTTGGCGTTTAAATAATGTTACAGAGAACGACCGTTACCCGATTCCCCACATCCAGGATTTTTCCGCCCATCTCGCCGGGACCTCGATTTTTTCCAAAATCGATTTGGTGAGGGGATATCACCAAGTGCTGGTGCGCACTGAGGATGTTCCGAAAACCGCCGTCATCACCCCCTTTGGTTTGTTCGAGTTTCTGCGCATGCCGTTTGGGTTGAAAGATGCCGCCCAGACCTTTCAGCGACTTATGGACTCTGTTTTGCGCGGGCTACCTTTCGTTTTCGCCTACCTGGACGACATATTGGTAGCCAGCAGCTCAGCGGGCCAGCACAAATCTCACCTGCACCAGGTTTTCCAGCGTTTAGCAGAGCATGGCCTGATCATCAACCTGTCGAAGTGCCAGTTTGGTTTGCCGGTCCTGGATTTCCTGGGGCACCGCATCTCCGTTGATGGTGTGGTCCCGTTGCCGGACAGGGTCCAAGCCGTCACAGCTTTTCCGTGTCCTGCCTCGGTTAAAGCGTTGCAGAAGTTCCTGGGGATGGTCAATTTTTAGAATCGTTTCCTTCCCCGGGCTGCTCACCTGTTACAACCACTCTATGCTGCTTTAAAAGGTAAAACGGCAAAAGACCCCGTTGACTGGTCCCCTGACTGCTTCCGTGCGTTTTCCGCGGCGAAGTCGGCATTGGCCGACGCTGCTCTGCTGGCCCATCCGTTCCCGTCAGTGGAGATTGCATTGACCACCGATACGTCGGCTGTAGCGGTGGGCGCCGTGTTGGAACAGCGCGTCTCCGGCATCTGGCAGCCCCTTGCCTTTTTCAGTCGCACGCTCCGAGATGCTGAGCGCAAGTACAGTGTTTTCGACAGAGAGTTGTTGGCTCTGCATCTCGCGACGCGACATTTTCGATTTTTTCTCGAGGGCTGCAATTTTACCGCATACATTGACCATAAGCCTCTGACTTTTGCCATGTCCAAGGTTTCTGATCCTTGGAGCGCGCGCCAGCAGCGTCAGTTGGCGGCAATATCAGAGTTTACTACAGACATTCAGCACGTAGCTGGTAAGTCCAACCAGGTTGCTGATCGCCTGTCCCGCGTGCTGGTCTCCCCAGTGTATGTCGGTGTTGACTACGCCACCGTGGCTGCGGAGCAGAGCGCCGACCCGGACGTCCTCGCCCTTCGGTCCTCGCAGACGGGCCTCGTGCTGGAAGACACGCCGGTGTGGGATGGGGGTCCGCGTTTGCTGTGCGACATGTCTACGGGTCATCCATGCCCCGTCGTTCCCCTTTCGTGGCGCCATCGTGTTTTTGACTCGCTCCATGCTCTCTCTCACCCGGGCGTCCGGGCTTCGGTCAAGCTGGTCAGTGACAAGTTCGTTTGGCCGGGCATGCGGAAAGCGGCAAAGAGTTGGGCTGCTGCATGTGTTCCGTGCCAACGCTCAAAGGTCCACAGGCACACTCAGGCGCCCCTCGAACCTTTCCGCGTACCTGGTAGACGTTTCGATCATGTGCACGTCAATTTGGTCGGACCGCTCCCAAGTCGCAGGGTTTCACACACCTTTTGACTGTGGTGGACCGCACCACCAGGTGGCTGGAGGTGGTTCCCCTGGCTTCCACGATGGCTGAGGTGGTGGCCAGGGCGTTCATGTCCACGTGGGTTTCGTGTTTTGGTCCCTCCGCTGACATTACCTCGGACAGAGGCCCTCAGTTTGTGTCGGAACTTTGGTCCGCAATGGCTGACAGCCTGGGGGTCAAGGTCCACCACACCACGGCATACCACCCGCAGGCTAACGGGATGTGTGAGCGGTTTCATCGGTCGCTCAAGGCCACGCTCCGTGCTTCCTTAACGAGTGGTAACTGGGTCGACCGTCTGCCTTGGGTTTTGTTGGGGTTGTGCAGCGCGGTTAAGGAGGACCTCGGGGTTTCTCCTGCTGAACTGGTCCTTGGGCATGTCTCGGTGCCGGCTCTCCACTCCCCTGGAGGCCCCTTTTCTGTCACTGGCCCCGTGCACCACTGCTTGCCAGATGATTTTGTTCCGCGGTCGTTGGAATCTTCTCCTTTCGTTTTTGTTCGGCGTGACACCCATCAACCCCCCTTGCGTCCGCTTTACGACGGCCCGTTTCGGGTTATTGCACCAGGTCCCAAGCATTTTGTTTTGGATTTTGGACGCCGGCAGGAGGTAGTTTCAGTGGACCGCCTTAAACCTGCACACGTTCTGCAGGATGCTCTTGTGGTGCCGGCCCGTGCCCCCCGCTGCGGCCTCCCACCTGCTGCCGGAACGTTGGACTCTGACCCTCCCTCTGAGATCGCTCCGTGACCGCAGGCGCTCATCCAGCCAGAGGAGGGTTCGACCTGTCTTTCCCGGCCTGGTGAACCCACAGCCAGTTCTCGGACTCCCCAATTCAGCCGCTCTGGACGTTTGATTAAGCCCCGGGTCCTGGACTAGTGGACTGTTTGTTTGGGTGTTCGGTGGGGGGGCGACCCACTAGAGGGCTCCACTCACACCCAAGCTGGGAGGAAGGGTTCTGTTGTGTTTGGGCGCAATATGCTCAGTTCATGTTTGGAGGTGAATAAAGTTGGAGTATAAAACTAGAGCTCCTGTGTTGTGTGTCACATGCCTCCATAGTTACATGTTTGATCATCTGGGAATTTACCCAGATTTATTTATTCATTTAGACAGAGATCTTGACCCCCCCAATGTTTAGCACAAAGTTACGCCGATGAATTCTGCTCCCTACCAGAAAATCCTGAAGGAGAATCCCTGGCCATCAGTTCATGCCCAGAAGTACACTTTACACTTTGGCTTTAGTAGCACAACAATGATTTGAAACACACCAGCAAGTCCAAATCTGAGTGGCTTAAAAAAAAAAAAGAAGAAAAAAAAAAGAAACGGTTTTGGAGTGGCTTAGTTCAAGTTTGGTATTAAATCCAATTGTGATGCTTTGGCGATAACTTAAACAAGCCATTCATGCTTGAAAACCCTGCAATGTGGAGGTTAATAAAAACAAATCAGTGGGCCAAAATTCCTCCACAGCAATGTGAAAGGCCTGCCAGTTATTGCGAATGCTTGATTACAACAGCATTTCTTTCAGCCAAAGGTGGCACAATTATTATTATGTTTAGGGGGAAATTACTTTTTCATGCAGGGCCAGGTGGGTGAGAACAGCATTTTCCCCCTTAATAAATGAAATCACTGTTTAAAATTATTTTTACTTACTGGGTTATTACTGGGTTTTACTTACTTACTGGGTTATTTCTGAATGATATTAACATCTGTTTGGTGATCTGAAAAATGTATGTGTGACAAATATGCAAAAAAAGAAAAAGAAAAGGAATCAGGAAGAGGGCAAATAATTTTTCAATAGCCCTGTAAAATATTTCAAAGAACTGCATCAATCAGTGAAAACAAGCATGACTGATTGTCTTCAGGTTTTGGCACCTGTATATTTTAAACAATCCTCTTAGTTCCCTAATTTCTGCCCCTGGCTAAGCCTGTTGGTGTAGATGTGTAGACAGAACATTATGGATATCCATCTTTAATTAATGTTTTCACCATGTAATAAACTCACTGACCAGAGATAAACAAAACTCAATAAACACTTTTGATGCTGTACCAATAAAGTATACATATGATGACAGAAAATTTTAGCCCACATTCATTTTATTAAATATTCTTTCACTGTTTCTTTGTTCCTAATTCACTCCCTTCCTAAGTTGGTTGTAAATATGGAGTATTCATCCAAGTCTCTCACTTTCTCTCACATCTCAACTGACATCACGGGGACTGATCCAGCATTACCCTCAGCTAACTATAACCTAACCAGATATTAACTTAAGGGCACCTTGATCTTAAACTGAAACTGAGTGTCCACAAAAATGAAAGATTTTTGTTATGGGAACTCTTGAGCCTCTAAAAGAAGCAATGTCCCTGTACTACGAGTAATTGATGACTAATATGGACTCACACAATCAAACACACACACACACACACACACACACACACACACACACACACACACACACACACACACACACACACACACACACAGACAGAACCTTAAAGTTTTGAACTAAGCTGACAGTTTTACATACACATCTCACATTGATATGTTCTAGGCCTGGATTTACAAACAGCTCAATTTAGCTGTGGTTAGCTTTAACCGTTAGCCACAGCCCCCACCCCAAGAGAATTAATAGGTAGGGGTGCACATAGACATCCCCTTGTCTCTGTCTGGCAGACCCCACACGGCACATGCACAAACACATACACACACACATAACTGCACACAGGGTGTGCTACACTAAGTATAGTTGTGCAGGCTAACCACACATCAAGCTGGAGGTTTGGCTCCGAGACAACTCGGGCTGCCAGGCTAGCTTTCCCCCTGGCTTTTAGAAGTGTCCGTCACACATAAACACACAATCACACTGGGGCCAGAGCTATTTTGAGAAACCCAGTAAAATAAGTGCACGAACTGCCCATGATGAAGTCTGCACACAGCCAAGTATGCAGCTATCGCACATAGTTTAAATACACAAATCCAAAAGCAGACATTGGGCACACACAACGTATGTTTGCACTTGATAAACACCTGGTGGCTGAAAATAACCCGCTCAACAGCCCTTTTACCTGAGCTCAACGGGGCTTTTAGGACCTTAAAATACCCAAGCAGTAACCACAAGAGCGTCTCCGGGGAGTGTCAGGAGCCTACTTTATTTTGATAGGCTGAGAGACCTGGCGTGAGCAAAAGAGCTGCCAATGAGACTGACAACCAGTACTGAAAAATGCACTGTGTTTTACACATTACCCTTTGATTACTATGTTAGTTACATGACTTTATAAAGCCCCTTTCATACATGCACACCTTTCCATGAATCTGATACCATCTGAGCATGCGGGCATTGCGTCCAATGCCACTTTCCTCTAAAATTGCATCTGCACACTTACTGGATCGGGCTCAGTGTCAACACGGCACAACTGTGTGCCACTAATTGGCAGTCAGATGGAAGATTATGACTGTGCATGTCTCATGTCTAATCAAATCAATTTTCTAACAGTTGTTGCTTGATGGAATCAGCCAGAGAGATGATTGATTCTGTTGTGATTGGCTTTCTGGAAACGCAGCTGTGGCTGGTTGTTTTGCTGGGTATATTTGGATGATGCCTTTAGAAATAGTGTCCGTTAATGCCATCTCTTTAATGTACGTCAGCAAAGTTGTGTTAAGACAGGAAAGAAGTCAAGCTCCATGGTAGACAAGCATTACTGGTATTATTTACTCTTCTGTTATTAATGAATCTCATTTAACCTTTAAGGTGTTTTCTAGTGGAAAAGCAAATATGTTTACTGGTAATATCAAAATCTGTGATGAGAATAATGGCAGCTTTGCGGCTTTTAAATGTAATGATTTTTTTTTCTTTTTTTCAGGTTAGTACAAAAACAGAAATGTTGTTTTGTTCACTAATTGACCACGCTCGTAACTGAAATGGTAGCTCAATTATCTGATGTGTGATTTTTTTTTTTGCACTGCTTCTATACACAGAGGACTCTTTTTCTTTTCAGCACGCGAATTCTATAACACAGCCCATGTCACTTAAAGACCTGCAAGCATCATTAATAATGCCATGACCCCTAGACGATGGTGAAAACAAATGAAACTGTGTTTCAGAGCAGCTGTGGATCAGAGCTATACAACTCCACTGAGGGCTGTAACTCAGCTAAATGAGTGGGCTATCAAATAATTACAATCATTGCCTCCTTTCTACTAGATTAAAAAAAAAAAAAAAAGCAGTCAGGGCCTGAAACCTATACTAAATTTGTGGCCCCTCCAACAAGGACCTCCCTTATCTCCTGACATGCCCCCAGCTTCGGTCCAACCCCGCATCCCCTATAATAACCTCTCAAAGCAGACAGGGGACCCCCTAAATAGCCCTTAGACAACCGCGGGTGGGCAGACATCCACCCACGGGGCTGCTGCTGTTCCATACTCTGCTATTATATATGTACATACATACAGCCCCACATCCAAGAGCAAACCCAGTCAAATTATTATGATTGGGTTAATGAGTAACATTCACTAATCCACTGGCTACTGTTGGCTCCTTCATATACTAAACCACTGCTTCAGGCCTCTGCTGTCTCCCACCTGAACTGTCAGCTAACAAATTCTTTAAAAATCTATAAAATCTCTCATCTCCTCTTTGTGACTTGACCCATCACTAAGGCAACGCAGAAGCACTCCTTTCACACAGGGTCACAGGTCACAAAAAATGAACACTAAGAAATGACAGTAAGTACTTTATCCAGAGTCCCAAACGGATTAGATGTGCATTGAAATAAGTTATGTTTAAGGGCCAATTAAATAGCATTCGATAGTATTAAGAATGATTTACTAATGACTGACACTCCTGTTAGGTTTGTGTCACCAGCTGAGCAGCAATGAATTTGATCTCAACAAAGTTTCTAGCAGGATCATGATTCTCAAAGATGATCCTAAAGATTTCAATTACATTACAGTTCATATACTTGAATTTGCTCATCTCAATGAACTGATTTGTCATTACATCTGCTATGGCACATTAGATAAATGCCTCCACTCACAAGGTCCTGTTGCTTGGTTGAAACGTATTCCATTAAAAACATAGAGAAAATTAGATACAAATAACTGGCAGCAAACTCTGGATAAAAACTGAATGGTATCAAAGTCTGAAACCTTAACAAGTCAGATTTATAACCTGATTAAAGAGGCTTGCACTTGTGCAGTTTCAGCTAAAACAAACCAAATAAAACAATACAAACTTAAAAAAGTGGACTTTCTGTTCCAAGTGCATAAACTTAGAGTTTAGCACGCAAATAATTTTAATCAAATTATTAAACCAATAGTTGTGTGCAACATTAGCTTCTATTTTATTACAAGTTCAGGCATGAATTTTTCTTAAATTTTCTTGGAGTCATACTGAGTGGAATCCTGCCACACAGCTGTACTCTCAATGCTTTTCCATGAATGCAGCCTGTCTGGACATGTGGTGCAACCTAGAAAGTAAATGTAGCCTTTGACATATTAGGATGGAAGATTGTGTTTCTAATATATGAGATATATTTATCTATTTCAGCTTTTAAGTGAGGCATTCAGCTCCAACTCCCATCCTGGAAATCACAAATGACCCAAATGACAAAGTGTGCTTCACAAAGGGAGATTCAAGCAATTAATAATGCAACTTTTTTTTCTAATTTTTAGCTTTTCCACTTCTGTATATAGATTCGAATGCCATTATTCCTGTTTATCCTGAGGCAATAACCTTTGACCTTGCTTTGTTTTTTTTTTGTTTTTTTTTTAATTTTTTAGTTTGTACTTTTCCAAATTTATAGTACACGCAAACAAAAATATGAAAAAGGAACACAAAAGAAACAAACTAAAAGTTATAAAACACAGCTAATCTGTGGGGAAAAGAAAACAAAGAATAATTATACACATATATATAGAGATGGGGCCAGGGAATACCCAAAGTACTGTCTTATCGGTCCCGTCCCAAAAACACCATCCACCCAGCCCCTTACACCCATATGAGGACTGCCAAACAAAGCCCGAATTCCGGTCCTCTCACCGGCAGGTCCGGTGACCTTGCTTTGTTTTTAAGTGTATAAACATAACACCTCAAAAGAAAAAAAAAAGTCACCTCAATATGTTTTCATTGTGACTCTTCCTTGTCTCATCCACACACACAGTGCACCCCAGTTTAAAATCATTGCTGGTGAGCCTAAACAAGCATTTTTCTGTCTGTCCAGTCCACTCTGACACTTGATTGTAATTCTTGCATCTGGTTCTCTGCTGCTAACATATGTCAGCTCACACAAAGCCTCTTAAAGTAAACTTGTAGACGAAGTCAGACGACAATCAGCTCAGTGTTTCCATCTTCTGGAGCTTTATAAGTGAATCACGCAGCATCCAGACGCCCAGACATGCCTCTGTGGGTCTGCAATCCCACAGGGCAAATGGCTAACACAGACACCTCCCCCCATTTTCTGATTTTGGAAAGGTGAAGGCAGATAGAATTTCTGACCCTATCCAACCGTCTGACATGTGTAATTTATGGCAGGCATGAAGGGCCAGTTTAAAGTCTTAAACTTGTTTAACTTTGTGAGAGGGCAACATAACTACTGTACTTTATTATACATAAGCAAAGGCTCCATAATAATTAAAATGATACTAGATAAAGTATTAACCATATTATTTAAACTTTCCTAGAATAAGGTTTATCTCAGACTGTTTTAAATACCATAACACATAACGTGATTTGAGAAATTTGTTATAAGTCAAAGCAGCAAATTCAGAAATGCTTGGTTCTTTTTACATATAACCACAACTATTACAGCTACATAATACATACGAACTAACCCAGAATAAAAAATGCAGAAGG
Organism: Pelmatolapia mariae; assembly: GCF_036321145.2. NCBI lineage: Eukaryota > Metazoa > Chordata > Actinopteri > Cichliformes > Cichlidae > Pelmatolapia > Pelmatolapia mariae. The sequence continues at coordinate 45,433,466 of NC_086233.1, read as the reverse complement.
ACATTTATGCTGCAAGAAACCAAACTTCTGTTTGAGGGCCACAGATATGTTTGCGGTTGTCCTATAATAAAGGGGAACTGGCTTTGACCAACTGACCTTTTTGGCCAGTGACTGTGATGTCTTGGTGGTGTATTGTAGATAGACAGAAGCACTGAAATATAAAAGATGTTGCATGATTTGAATTTATGTATTTGAGAACAGGATCACGGAGGAAACCTTAATGGTCCAACAATATTTTGGTCCAACTCTGTGCATGTGTACCACTGAATTCAAAAATGTTTTATTATTAAGAAAGCTTTGAATATTTTTGTTCACATGTATTTGCATTTTCTACTATTTGTCAAAGCCTTTTTCTATTTACATTGCTTTGCAGTTTTTTGTGTAGATCACGTGATGTCCTTCTTAATCTTGAGAGGAGAGGAGAGTGAAAATGCTGTAGGTGATGTCAGATGCCGGAGACTTAGTGGGAAAAAAAACTGAAGAAACTGCTCAGAATTAAACAAACAGCAAAACACAGCCGCATAATCATTTCCAACACCCTGGGGGACAGCAGGGAGAATTTGGATGCTCTCCAGGAATACATTCACTGGTGCTTCGATGCTATAGTCATGGAGAAAGCTCAGAGTTCCTCTTCCTCAGCGAAGAACGAGAAGCTGTCTTCCAAGAGAAGTCGCCCATCTGACTCCCCCAGAACAACATCACTGCCCGGTTAAAGACTACCGACGTCATGGACTCAACTGATAAGTGATTGTCTTTGGTCGAAATTCTACAACGGGAATTCTAATACCTATGGGAATCTTTGGAATTCGGCCAGCAGCAGGCAGAAACACTCGCTACTGAAAACACCTCGGTATGGGTCAATTCTCTAACTGACAATAGCTCAGTGAAAAAAATAAAAAATAAAAGAGACTGTCATTAATCTCCAGGCCTGTAGCATGAGAGACAACCTGGTGTTTTCAGGCATCCCAGAGTCACCTGAGGAGGATGTAGAAGTTACAGTTAAAACCTTCATCAAGACCCACCTGAAGCTTCTGGAGAACACCGTGAAGAATATCACCTTCCACCGCATCCATTGCCTGGGAGCCAGCAGGCCTGAAGCCCAAAGGCTGTGTCCTATTGTGACCAAATTCAAACATTTCAATGAGAAGGAGGCAGTGTAAGAATTGCGACAGGGAGCTGAATGAAAGTGACTTCAGCATAAATGACCAGTTCCCCAAAGAGATCCTGGAGCGATGCAAGGTCCAGTCCGACGTACCTTCATTCAGAAGGGCTTTCCTTGCTGTCATGGCTTGGGACCGGCTCTACGTGAATGGACAGCTCTACCACAACCCCAGCACCACTCCCTGGTTATATTATTGTCACTCCAGATAAGAATCCACTACATTTTTCTCTCCTCCTCTTCCCTTAACATCTGTCAAGCCTATTCATGTCATTTTGTTAATTCAATGTGAGTCATAACAGATAAATCAGCGTCAGTCTCTGCAGCTTAAAGGTATTGGTTACAATTTTCTTGTTTTCTTCTAAATTTTCTCTTTCATGCCCCGTTGCATGTTTTTATTCCTTCTCCCTTCTCTCACTGCACAGATCATCTGCTTTCCTGCTTAGTCACACAGAACTTTCCTCTAAGATTCTGAGCTGTTCGTTACTATTTCTGCACCCTCGATCTTTACGCAATGATTATTTCATCTGCACGGCATGATCACACACATACGCACTCAGAATCAACACATCCACTATGACCTCACAGTGTAAACAGACACATAGACTCACACACACACTCTCATTGATTACATTCTCATGACACCTACAGATAAAGCCCTGGGTGGGGGCACACTCACTGGCATCCAGTGGGGGGTGGGGTGGGGAATGGGTCTGTTTATTCACCCTCACTTCTGATGCAAGTGTCCACTTTTCAATTTTAAATCACATGTAAACATTAAGGGTCCTGGAGAGGGGCCGTGCTGATGCCAACTGTTGTGTGGCAGAGGATCCTGTTGGTACCATGTCCACACCTGTTTTAAATGCACTTTACAACACCACGCAACAAAACCACATAAGAGTGGGCAGAGTGGACCTGGGTCTTTTCACCCCCCTGTTCTCTGTTCCCCAGACGGAGAAAGTGGCGGTCTGGGGGACTGAGTGTGTGTATGTCATCCATTTCTGTGTGTCTCCATATTGGGTGTGTGTGAGTGTTTGTGTAGACTCCCCCTCTCTCTTAGGCTACGTCCACACTAGCCTGGATAGATTTGAAAATGTCGTTTTTCGTCTGAAAACGCTCCGCATCCACACTAGCGTTTTCAGTTGTATTCACAGAGTTGCGCGTCCACATTGAAACGGCCGGAAACACTTGCGTTCCAATACTGCGCATGCGTGAAATGCAAGAAGATTGCGTTTCAAGTACAAAGTTGCAAAAGCGAGTGAGAGTTAAAGAATTTGAAGAAAAGCTATCTGGAGCATGTACAGACTGATATTAATCATTAATAGGGCTGTCAAAATTCAGAGCAAACAAAACAACTGCTGTATAATGCCCTCCGCTATCTTAGTTTAATTGGTCACATAACTGCATCATATGACTAACACGCATCATCATTTTAGAAAGTCTGCATTTTCGCTGTCCACACTGCGAAGTGAAAGCACCGTTTTCAAATGTATGCGTTTTTGAGAGCGTTTTCAAAACGCTGCATTTTCCATGAGTGAAAACGCCGCCTCAGTGTGGACGGGAGGGCAAAGCGGAGAGAAAACGATGCGTTTTCAAACGAAAACGCATTAGTTTGGACGTAGCCTTGGAACATCATAGGCTCCCCCAGGTGTGGAACCTATTTCCTCCCACCACACTCCCCTGCCAGTGGCTAGTGCACCTTACCCATCAGTGCATTTGAGGTTCTCGGTGTCCGAGGCTAGGTGCTCGGGTGTGTACTGGTTGGCTCCTGGCAGCTGCTTGGCGGGGCCTGGGCCCCCTGACTCCGTCAGGCCCCTTCTTAAGGGTGCCCTTGGGTCCCAGAGCCAGGTCTGCTCTAGCATAGCCGACTGCTGGTTGACCCTGCGGGACTCGTCGCTGCAGCCCAATGGGGCTTTTGCACTGTAGCTGCTGGGTGACCTCTGGGGAGCCTCTGGGGCCCAGCTCTCCTCTATGCCTTCTTCATGCTCCCCAAACCCACTATTAGACACTTGCATGGAGAAACCTTATGAACACAAGTGCACTCATGCACGCAAGTGTTCACACAGGTTTGCACAGACACACACTATCTTGGGTTGCTGCTGCCTCTAAAAATATCTTGTATTATTAGTACTGTGTGCTTTTCAGTAACATTGTCATTGTTATTTATACACATGTTTGTCGTTGCTGTGGTTTCTCTGCTGTTTTTTTTCAACATGTGTTGAAGCAGATTCTCAGTGTTTTTTTTCTCTCTCTTCCTTTCTCTCGCTTCCCCCTCCCCTCTCTTTCTGTTAACTTTCTCCTCAACTTCACTTTTTTTCCTCTTCTGTCCCCTGGTTTTGTCTGTTATGGTTGTAATAATTCAAAATAAAAAAATCCTAATGAAGTAATAATAAAATATGACTGTCAAGTGGACAATTATAGTGAATTCTGTAATGTTCCACTTGTGAAAGTAAATGGGTTTGGCATTTTATTGGCTTTCAGACAACAACTCTGATAGCTTCACTCCTGGATAGGACAGTGTGATGTCCTTTTACAGTCTCATTGTGGAAGGCTAAAGGATTCAGCAAAAGCAAATAAAGTAAACCTTATTATTATTATTATTATTTCTAGCTTGTATACTTGTATATATGCATTTTTCAGCATAATTCCATCTTAAAATTTGCCCATCATCAGAAGACTATACTTCAAAATACTGCTTGCAAATATAATATGCATTTGTAATATCTTCCTGCTGCAACCTGCAGTGAACTGCTTAGCACAAGCACATCCACACAAGTGTCAATTTGCTCTCCAGTAATCCTAATCTTCAAGGCACTGGGCTAACATCCAACCACTCTAAGCAAACATCAAGACGAAAGTTTCTCCAATCTACCCCCATCACACACATTATATAGACTCAAACACTGTTTCTAGACCATTTTCAACACACACACACACACACACACACACACACACACACACACACACACACACACACACACACACACACACACACACACACACAAAACTGGGGTGTTGCAACCACACTCACAGCTGGGCACCGAGCCAGTCAAACCTTCTGTATATGCTGTTTTTTAGTTTTTTAGCTCTTCCTGCAGAAGCCCCGATAACATCTATCACCACAGTGGAAAGGGAGAGGTGAGGGTGGAGGCGAATAGAGTGTAAAAGACCATTATTTGTAACAGATATCCAAGGACAGACATGGCGTGAGACAGGAGATATATATTATTTTTACAAGTTATGCCTCCAAAACCAATGTCTCCCAAAACTTGATGAAAAGAACACATGCAGATTACATGTTGTAGACACAAATTATGTGATGAGTATGATCCTCTACCACAAATGATGTGACAATAGTTCAAGTTAGACTTCCCACTGCCTTGTTGGCCACATGTAATGGTTTGCAAAACTAAAACAACTATGATTAAGGCTGAGGTTACGAAGGGAAGGCTTAAATTTCACCCATACTGACATGAGAAGGAATTCAAACCTGGGTTCTTTGTCTTAGAGGGAAGAGTCGAGCCACTGTTTTAAACCAGCTGCATGCTTCTTTCGGAAGGCTTTGCCAACATATGTGAGCAACCGCAAACCACCACAATTAAGTAATTGCACTTGGTATGCAAAAATGTGACAGTGAAACGTCAAGGTCGTTGGCAGTGCAATCACCTCCTTGTCTGACACCTTCATGAACACACATTCAAATAACTACTGTGTTCAAACACACAAAAAAGCATTTATCCTACACAAAGTGAACATATAGTAGGATTCTAGCTCTGAACTATCATAATAAGCTTTACTGCATCTTCTACAGCAGTTATAACTTATTGCACTGTTATCGCTGGACATGGATCAAAAGTGCTACAAAAAACACAATTTCGGCATGATTTTTAGAATAAGATTAATAGAACAAGAATGTGTGACTTTCTGCAAACAATACATACATACCCACAGAAAAAAATTGTGTATTTGTTACTGTGAAAAGCATACTGGAGCCCATCAGAAGATCTGTTTGATGAATGAACAGTATATGAAATCCCCTCCCACCACATCTGCTTTCCAATGTTTGAATTTCCCCTCTAAACCCCACACACTCTTTCATCTGTCACTTTTCATGTGAACAAATGCTATCAATACCCTCCAGAATGCACTGTCTGTATATTTCAGTTCACTTTGTGATGACTGGCTTTTTACTTTGCCTTTTTGTAGGGCATTTCAAGCATACCTCAGCCTTTACTTAGTTCACAGGCTTCTAAAGGTCTTTTAAGTAATATATAATAATTTCAAGTCAGTGTAATTTCTCCTCCAAAATAGCTCTAATGGAAACTCCAAATACAGAACGTGGTTAAGAACTGCATTTTGTATACAAACAGACCCACAGGACAGCATAAGCATTCAACATTTACTGAATTTTGTTTAGAAATTACATGACTTATGAAACTGTGATGAGAATGACGTTTAAACCTGAAAACATGATGGGAAGTTTCTTTTTTGAGTGTAAGACCGACAGACAGAGAGAAACAAAGAGGGGGAATGTATTCAAAAGTTATCCTGTGCGTTTGCCTGTTGACTTTTGAATGTAGGTGCCTGCTGGAAATTCTCTACCTGCTTATATTACTCGTGTTTCAGAGCTGTAAATCTGATGGAGTCACTTTGTGGGGACCCGCCTTCTGCTTACAACACAAATCCTTAAATTTAGGGTTAAAAGTCTGGCTGTAGACTAGAGGTAGGGTTATAACATAGCCAAGTTGTGGTATGGTTAGGATTAAGTTAAGGCAAAGTGATGTCCTCTGAAGTGATGGAAACACAGCTGGGTGTGTGTGGGTTGTGTTGATGCATGTAACCACAGTTTGTAATTTGACCTTCCATATATTCAGTGTGGCGCTTTCCTCCTCCTACTCTCTGATGTAAAGCTGATTAGACTGTAGCCACACTTCCGTTCTTCTCTATTTGGACATGCCAAAAGCTGCTAATTATAGACTGACCCTGACAGTACTGCTTCATGGTCAGCTGCTGCCCTCCCACTCAATATACAGGGCCTACTCATTACATATAGGAAGTACCTCATGCTCAGGGTCAAAAACACCCACACTGTTTCCACCAGTCATTCTGAAGTTTGAGAGGTGTGGACATATCTATCTATATGTGCATCATATTTGTTTAATGAAAACCTGCACAAATAATTTTAACTATTTCACAAAAAGGACATCATTCAGGGCACAAAGGCATCTTGTCAAGACGACAACATATTTTGCTTCTGCATTAAATCTGTGCCTTAAGTATGTCACATCTGTAATCTCTTCTCAGCCACTCGTGCTGGCTATTTCGTAACTGCTATATAGATTCAAGTCTAAATTAAGCTTAAGCCTTCATCTTTGAAGGAGTTATTCCCACAGAATCATAACACGAGCGTTCATGAGATGCTTCCAGGCCCACAAATTTACATCAGTATTCAGTGATGTATCGGGTGCAAATTATTACAAACTATATTATAAATCAAACTATATTGTATGCAAGTTTGATAATGAGTTCAAAGTAAATAAAAATGAAAACTGAATCTTTCTTAAAGGAGAAAGACATTGAGCAGGGTGGTGACTGAAGAGGGCTCCATCCACTTCTAGCCAGCCTGGCATCAGCCAGCCATGTTCACAACCACATGATGACTAAACTAAAATTAAAGTGGCAGTGATCGCATGCAGCTCTCCACATCTGTCTGAAGACTCCCTAACTAACTGTAGACCACTGGAGCCAGAGCGGAGCCCTCCCCAGACAGAGCTGCCCTGGGGCAAATGTGCTTCATGTTCCACCAGCCTCCCCAAAACAGCAATTTTGGTTCTTTGAGGTTGTTTTGGCAGACTTACTTAAAAGACATTGGCCATGAAGTATCAAAGGGAATTTTTTGTTGCCCAGAATGCTCTTTATGTGACATGATGGCAATAAAAATCTCAAAATACTGCATGTCACAACACACAAAAAAAGAAAATATTGTGCTTCTGTGATTTACTGAAAAAGCAGGGGAAAGCCCTTTGTAAGCATTACTTTAAAATATTGCGTGTTTAGACAAAACGTGTCATCAAATTAAAGAAAAAACATATGCTTTTCTTTCTTTTTTTGCACATTGCCAAGTTTCATAGAGTTTGATGAATTTCTAGTTGCTGAGTGAGAACAGTGAGAACATTTGTTTTTAATCAAGTGTCCACTTAAGCAGTAGGTTAGCATCTTAGAGCCCGTGCCACCCTCTCATTAAAATCATTTGCTGAATTTGGGCTATAAAAGCAAATGTAGCAATTGCTGTCATGAGGCTTCAATTAGAGTTACAACTAGAGGAGCTGCATGGGGGGATTTTCCTTTTTGTGGATGTGTATGTGCTCAGCATGCAGTCAAAGGAAGTGCTGTGACATGTCTGCCACGATTTTATATATCATCAAAATGTCTGTATTCATCTGTAAGAGACAGTAGAAGAAATATGATTAATATCCTGTGATAACTGATCATGCTGCAGCTTGATCTTGGTTTCTTCTTTCCACCTGTGGACAACTTGCAAGTTGAAACATAAGCCAGTTTCCTGTTTTATTTTACCTCAATGACATGTCTGTGATCAGTATGCTAATATATGCATATAAATGTACATTCTGGCATATGCAGTAAAAATTTGTTATATATACCAGTAATAATTTACTGTATATTTACTGTCAGATTTGGCAGTCTTTACTTTTTTTATTAGTTAAATAATAATTTCTGCTTGACTGCAGTAAATCCTGCTGAGTGTTCTTTGGATTCAATAGTAAGACTGTGGACGCTGACTAGTTTTTATTTGGGAATGGAAGCTGTTAGTTGTAGTTGTAGTTGTCAAAATTACCCATTTTAACATTTTTGCATCTACAATTTTATAGTAATTTTATCTAATTTATTTTTAATCTTATTTATAGTGAGAAAAAAATATCAACCAAAAATCCCTGAACACAAGGAAAAAAGAAAACCTTACTTTAAATCTGCACTCTAAAGAATTACACTGGAATAATATTCAATGCATCAGCACATTAAATAGTTAAAAACATCTTTGTTAATTTTAGGAACAGCTGTATCGCCTTAGGCTCTACAAGAAAAAACACAGTCCACGTCTCCTGTTGTCTCCAGGGTACTGAATTGCATCCAGACTGCATTGGCAGCCAAAATAGTGACTACAGAAGAATATGGTAATAATAAGAAAAGAGTAAATGGAGAGAAGAGATAAAGTTGATGAAGACAGTTCATGTGTTATTTATACACATTATGTGTTATTCAATTGTCTGAATTCAGACAATTGAACAATAGAGTAATGTCACAAGCGGAAAGTTTAAAACATAAGAAATGTTGCAATGTTTCTTTGGGTGTTATTAATCCAGATATTTAAGACTTATAGAAATATGGTTTATAGTGTGATAAATATGGAAATAATGGATAATTTATATCTTTTCACCTGGAATTCCCAGGATGGCACTATAATCATGGATGAATTTATTATGTCAAAGTAATAATATTGTTTTCATCAAGTTCAAATCTTATATGATTTAATACTGAATGGTTGAATGACAATGGAATTTAACAAATTAATTCTTTTTATTTTTATTTTTTACTGCTGCTGAGGTTTGAAATGGGGGCTTAACCAGCGACAGCCAATATAGGGTGTGTGGAATTTACACCCTGTAGGGCCAGTCCATCAAAGTACTAAACAGAGGAACAGACAACCATTAACACATACACACTTAGAGCCAGTTTAGCTTTAGCATTTAACCTAACAACCATGTCTTTGGACTGTGGCAGGAAACCAGTGTACCCACAGGAAAGCCAGCAAACTCTATGCATAAAGGCCCGAGCCAACCAATAAGTTCAAACCCAGAACTGCTGTCAGGCAACAGTGCTAACCCACACCACCAACCAAATAAGGCAAAAATAAAATCCACAAACCGTTTTCATTCCAAGACCATCAAATGCTACCATTTTGTAAAAATGTCATTCTCACAAATACATACAATGTATCCTTTGGTACTGGTGCCATAGATCAGGATATGGAAAAAGTGAGACGGGTCTCACTATCTATTCATCGCTTGTGGACAAGTGTTACAGGTGGACACAGGTTTTTAATTACAGCGTCACTGTTGTGTATGGCCATACTTTAACCCTAAACACAATCTTTCATTAAAGAACATTTTATTTCTAAATCTAGTCAGAAAGTTAAAGCAAAAGTTAAAAAAAAAAGTAAAGATTGAAAACATTAATGTAGTCTGTGTACAGTTGGTCAGTTTAAAATTAACAGTTAAAAAAAAAATCATTCAGTGACACTGTAGCAAAGTCCAGGATACAAATGAGGTGAGTAATAAAGAAAACAATCACATCTACGCATGAGTTGTAGCTGAGAGATGAGAAGGCCCTGTCAACATCCATATGCTTAGAGTACATGACGTGTAATTACAACAGAGTAAGAAAGCAGGAATCCACCAAATTACACAACAGCAGCACACCCAGGTAAAACATATTTGGCTCAGTATCACACTGATACTTACTTCATGTCAGTGTCAAACATGCAATGAGATTCTAACAGTTTACCTTTTGTGTAGTTCAGTGCATTACAGGACTCTGTGTTCTCTATGGCAGCATGCAATGCATGAGATAAGACGATTGTGAAACTGACAGTTTTTCACTCATTATCTCACACTGTCATGGTGCCATGTTGCCTAGTTCACTTGTGCAAAATAACACAATGCCTAAAAAATTGGGGTAAGAATTTAGGGTAAATAAACTTTCTCTGCACACTCAACAATTAATTTTAGCATGTGTAAAAATACAGTCTATCTGGTAGAAGCACACAAAGGCCCCCTTTCAATATTTCAAAACATTATTATTTTTCTTAAAATGTTTTCTTGACATTATTAACCAGCTGATCAGGTTATGAGGAAAGATGTTTGACAATCATGGCATACTGGTAGATATTGAGGGTGTACTGGTAGAAGCACCAATCCATGATATCTTTAGTTTCTATTGTTATTTTGGCTGAACTAAAATTGCATTCTGAGGGAGGTTGTGGGCATTGAGTCAGAGAGGACCATATCACGCACCTCCATTGGTGAGGCGAGATCATGGAGCTGTGGCTGCTTGTTGTGAGAGTAACCCCAGAATCAGATGGTGAAATTATGAAATGAGATCGTCTTCAGGCCATAGAGTTTGAGTTGGCCTCAGAGCTATTCTGGCAAACCATCAGATGACTCAGGAGGGGGAAGCAGTGCTCTGAAATGGTGCTGACATTAACTGAGGGTAAAGTCAGGTAGTGGATGGAACACTGTCATGTCTTTCTTACAAAAGAAGAGTCTGGGGATGAGGCTGACAACTTATCTGTCACTTGAGGGTAAGGTCTCCCACTGCCTCTGGATTGACAGACTGGGGTGGTGGCTCCACTGGTCAAGAATATGTGAGTGAGGTTTAGGTAAGGGATAGTTTCACCCTCCCCGGGAAAGTCTGGAGAGGAGAGGTCATTTAGTCCTGATTTATCCTTCCTATCTTTATATTTGTGGGTGCTTGGGAGTTTGACCAACTGGTCTTCATATTTTAGTGAACTTGGTGAAGGCTTTTCCCCTTTTTCCTTGAGGTATCCTGTGGTTCGGTGTTGGGTTTTACCTTAAAAAATAGGGTCAGGAGCTCTGTCATCTGAGACAGACTCAGACTAAAGTCGCAAAACTGGCTGTGTTGAAAGGATCCAGTTGAGATTGTTCAGGCATCTGATTAGGATGCTTTCTGGAACCTGGTTAAGTAGCAGAAAATTGATGGATGGATAGATGGATGGATTATTTTTCCTTATACTGAAATAAGTATTGTTTTTCTCTCACTGATAAATTAAAAAAAAAAAAAACTGCAGTTAAAAAGTACCAAATGATACCACAGTGATTCTTGAGATAAGGGACAAAACATGTCCGGCAGATAAAACCCAATTTTGTGGTTAAAAATATGCATACAAGTGTTAACCCAACTGCCTAAAAGACAAACCAAGGCAGTTTTTATACAACAAAAGTATGATTTTGCATTTTTTATACATATATATTTATTTTAAATGGTACAATACATTACCAGTACCTTAAAAATCCATTGTCCAGAAGCAGGTGTGATAATATTAAAATACAGAAAAAAAATTAAAAGTAATGTAAAATTAAACATCATGGCTTTTGTCACTAAGTATTTAAGTCAATACCTTATACAATATCAAAATATGCAATTGAAAATGTATTTTTACATATTTTTTAAGTGATTAAAATCGTGTCCAGAGGTTTTGTCAACACCATCAGATTTTTTTTAAAGTACAAAAAAATCAGGAATTATTGTGGGTAGCTTACACTCTGAGGACCCCTTTACCACTTCCTGTTTGATACACATGCCATGAGGTCACTGCTGTGATAATTTTTTTTATTTTTATTTCATTTATTGCACACCTTTCTGATAAAACTCTGTGTCACAACCATAGTGCGTCAACACCAAAGTCAATGTAATCCAAGATTTAATTATTTTCTTTTGTAAACAGAGCTTAATTTAGGTAGATTGTAGAGGCCATAAGCAACTGATGAAAAACAAGATGGCTTCTGTCAGAAAAACATGTGTTATGAGAGAAAGTAGGGTATTTTGTCAACACCATCAGATGTCAACACCATCAGGATTTTTGTCTGACGGTGTTGACCCTTTTTCTAATGGTGTTGACAAATGCCACAAAAGTGTGCTATTCACCATTTATATTAAGTTATTTTTTTACTAATATTTCAGATATATTACTTCCTGTGTATTTTACTGATATTTCTGCTTTACAGATGTGTCAAATATTATCAAATTTGCCTTATCTTGAATCTCATTGTTTATGTATACATTATTAATCCTGTAGGAAAATGCTTAGTCCTCTGCATTTAACCCATTCACTCAGTGATGCAGTGGGCAGCTACAAATCCAGGATAGCCGCTGTTCGTTGGATTTGAATGCCCAACCTTCCGATCATGTGGCATCTACTGAGCTAGCTGTGCCCCGAGAGCTGGTCTTTAAGTGATGATGTAGGAATCCTGCTTCCGGGCCTAAACTACTCTGCGTTTATTAAGCCTGTTGTGCTGTTAAAATGTTTTCATGCTTTTTATCTTGTTCTATTACATCTAAACAAGCCCCTAAAAACAGTCAGTGATCACTGTCAGCCTAACCATCGGGAACCCTCACGTTAACTTTTATCAAGTGAAAAAAAGTTAGCATTCATCCTCCAGCTTCACTGTGTTTATATTATGCTAACATAGTTGTGTCGCTAGCGATCATGTAGCACATCACTATATACCAGCTAGCCCAACTTCAGTAACCTGACAATAGTCACTGCTGTTTAGTTTTCTGTCTTCATTTATGTTGGAAGTGGTAGCAGAGCTGGTATATCATGTTCAGGTGGAAACAAGCAATCTAACTTCTAACTCTGTTAAATTTCATATATTCTGTTTTCATGGATGCCTGGATGTTACACCTGGTAGAGCAGCCACACTGATCATTTTATTAAAGATGAAAGAATTTAGACAGTTTGTAACTCTCAGTAATGCCGCAGAGTTCCTTTGACTTTGGGATCTGCAGCGGAGTTTGGACCTGGAAACGGCTAATGACATCAGACTTAAAGACCGGATAGCATCTCTATTGCTTAATACATAATTGTGTTGTGAATATTCATTCTTAATCTGTAAAAAAGCATCAGGTTCAGAAAAACTATAGTAATTACAAAATGGTACATTTCAGGCTATAATAGCAAAGGGGAACCTGTCAGTAGAGGAACGAAAGAGAAGGAACAGAAAAGTATCAAAAAAGAAGTAGAGAACCTTGCACTTCTCCAGCAAAAACATAAATTATTAAAAAATGTTACACCTGGGAGATTGTACCAAAACATGGTGAGACAGCCAAAACTTTGTGTAACAATTATATATAAATATGTTTTTGAAAAATCAAAAAATGTATTTTAGAAAATTAAAACCTGTTTTGTCCCTAATCTCAGGAATCACTGACCAAACAGGAACAAGTACTATAAAAAGTCCAGGGATTCCCCTCACAATCCAGCAAACCTGTTGTTGTTTTTCCAGTCGATGTTTTTGATGGTGAAATGTCATCAGTGTCTACTGCCAGTATGAGCATGCCCATTACCTTGAGGCTACTGAGTTTTTTCCTGCTTGCAAACCTTTTTCAGGAAATGTGTGTCTCTTTCTGTATTGCTAAATAAATTTCGCGCCGAGTTTCAGCACATTATGGGCTTGTGTCTTGCAAGCCCATAATGTGCCAAACCATTTGTGCCAAACCAATTGCTTTTTTTTTTTTTCTGAAAGAGCTCTATTGTGCATGCACACTACTGATATGACTAAAAATCTCAATTATCACTGGGAAAACAAAGAGCAGAAGCACTGGAAAAGATGTCATTAACTATTCACCTTAAACAAACCACAAGTAAAACACTGGGTAAAAACAATTAGCTTATAAAAGAGATACATAAAAGCCTATATAAGAATGAAACTACAGCTTTCCATTTTTTTCAAATTTGGTTCTTTTAAGTAGAATTTAAGGTGCTCAATGCTTTTGCATTTGCTATTGGTTTTATACCAACACATACACTATCTGATCAGGCTCCATTTACAATGGTGAATGTTTTCCAGACTTAAAGTAAGCTCATGGGATTAAGTCTGAATTTGTATTGTGACTGATGTCAAATCTGTAACACCATCTGACACATACTTTATATATGCTTTTATTTAACATTGTTTTGTGAGATGGTCCACAGCTTACACATTTAAGAGTGACCACTGTCCAGTGACGTCAGTTGAAGGTGAAAGTGACACTGTTGTTTTTGTAATATCCTCCTTTTCTTGCCACCATTACATAATCCCTTCTGAATTAAGGGCAGCAGATACTCTATTCACCATACATGGTAGCCGTATATCCCTTACTTGTGCTGAATAGTACTTAGTGCAGCAGATTCTATTGTACCTGCCGATATAGAAAGGGAGGCCCAGGCCCCTTCAGCGATCCAGTATCCTGCATGCTCAGGTTTCCTTCAGGGAACCCCTGGTACCTTTCCGTTTGGCCAACAATATGTGTGACTTCCTGTCTGTGGCAGGGGTATGACTGGAAGACCTCTCTGGGGACATGATGACAATTGTCCTCTTCTTTGGTTTCCCTTTCTTTTATTCTTGTATGCCCATTTTTTAAAACAAGGAAATCTACAGGAATTGTGTGTATGTGTGTGGGTAAACACAGTGTTTAGGAGAAAGACATTATTGGCAGAGTAAGAAACAAGGTTGAGTACTTATCATGTTTTTTATTTAAATCTAATTAATTTGCATTTTAATAATCAGCATTGATTAGATAAGACCATAGAAGATGGACACAACTGGTCTTGAATTCTATAATACCCACCTGCCTGTGCTGTGCTGGGGCATCTGTCAAAGCAGCCTTCCCCCAGTGCATGTCCAATGCAAAAAATAAAGCTGACGTCCTTCTGTTAATTATCTTGCCAAGCTTAGCTGAGGTTAATATAAATCATGAAGGCTGTTTTGTGATCCCATGATTGCCACCTTTAAAGCAGATTTTTCCACAGATTGTTTTCATGGTTTACATTTTGATTCTTTGCACCTCGTCCTTGTCCTGCTTATTTTTTTCTAAGAAGGTTGTCATGTTTTCGTCAACCTGAGAAAGCTGAAAGGGTCCTCGAGGGAGTTCAGTAAAAGGTGAAACTCGAGACGATCTCTAGTTAGTGTAGCGTTGGTTAAAGCATCCTCTTTTCAGAGGCAGAAGGAGAAAGAAGGAAGGAGACAAATAGGTTCCCACCAGCAGAGAGAGGTCAGCTCTCCTGGGAAGCTTCTACACTATTCACTTAGAGTGAGGCGTGATAGAAAAGAGTTGTTTTTTTTTTTTTTACTTCAGTCTAGAGTGAAGAAAAGGCTCCCACCCATAACTTCACAATCTACCTCAGATGTCCACACAACAGTATGTAACATCCGTCTCTCGCACACAAATACACACTGCATTAACCCGCTAATGGATTGACCCCCTCTGCTTTTGTTTTGCAGCAGAGATCGCTTTCCTCCAGCTCAATTGGAGAACAGCAGGCAAGCTTGATTCCTTCAAGCGCCCATCATGATGTTCACGAATAGGTCAATGATATTTCCTATACATTGTCCTGTACAGACCTGCAGTTTCACCAGGAATAACAGATGTGGTTCACATGGTTCTGTTTTCCAGCACTGCATTTGATACATTTGCGCATCTTTGGTTTCAACATAAACTGAGTTTGAATTGCATTAAGTTTAAAAAACAAAACAAAACAAAACTTAATGTATTTATCTGATGTACTAGTGTTAATGTGTTTCATAGACTCGTATTCACTTGCAAGGAACACAGACTCTACAATCATTAGACAAGGTCTAGTGAAAGATGGATGGTATGTAACAATTTAGGACTACATCCAGCTAGATCCCCCTTATGCCACTGAGAGAGGGTGACAAACTTAGAAAAGAAGAGTAAAAATCTAGCCCCGAAGACTTATGATGTGAGGTGTGATAATTGATCTAAAACAGAAAAATATTCTACAATTTAAAATATGGATGTTAGCACTCCGACATCACCCTGAAGTTAATGCCTTGACTTTAGCATTCTGCAATCACATACTTGCTAATTGGTGCTATGTAACATACAAAATATGATGCAAGAATTCAATTCTTCAGATCTGATCTGATGTCCTGGGTGCATTGTCAGTAAAAACATAGAAAAGTATGTTTTCTGCATTGAAAATACTCCAAATGGCACAGTCAAGATGTCACGTGCAGTGATTCGATTTATCGGAGTTGAAGCCTTGACCAGGCAGCAATGAATTCTTGGATCAAATGAATCTACATAAACAATTTTCTCGCTTAGAGTGTGTGAGATTATTCTTAAGCAGGGAAGGAGAACACATTTTTACCCTTAAGGAAGCACCGTCCTGTTGGTTCCCAGGAAAAATGTGATTTGTTGCCTTTGTCCTTGTTCAGCCATTCGCAACTGAGGGCATTGCTAGCATGGCTTTCATTTAGTACCACTTCCTGTGCCATTATCCAGTTCCAGGAACTTGCCCAATGGGACAGTGAAAACAAAAGTAAAACCTGTGAGAAAAGCTAAATGTTACTTTACAATTGATTAATTGTTTGCTGTAGAGAAGTGCCTGTTCTGCGGTGAGTCACAAACAATGAAAAAATCACATGGTCAGTTTTGTTTTGAGTTGTTTACCCTTTTTGGTATATGTTCTGACTCACACGGCTTTGTTCCCTTGAACTTTTAATCTTCTTTTTTTATTATTCATGTTTAAGCATTAAAGCCATTTGGAATCTTGAATTTTATGGAAGAAAAGAAAAAAAATTAAATTTGACCTGTTTTTGTGGAATATGACAATGTAAGGTGGATGAAATCTTATCTACATGACAGAATATTTGAAGCAAAGTCACAAAATGTTTTATAATTGTTAGATTAAAGACTGATGAAATTTAGTCACTTTAACCCTTTCAAAAATAAATCTCTTGAACATTATTTTTAACATCTACTTATGATCTGTTGCGTCTCTCAGTTGATCTGAGCTGCTTCCTCACCCTGACCTTTCTGGTTTTGAATAGATAATCCCTCTCTCTGCAGACACGTGTGATGTTTGAGTGCGCGATGAATGCCCTTGATCCACCTGAGTGAAGGATTTTGAGACAAACATGCTACCTCACACCAGCATCTGAGTCTACACAACCGCTTCAAAGAGATGTGGGAGATGACCACAGTTTCACATTTATCTGTTTTGTTTGGACATCATCCAAGGTGGTGTGTGTCTGTATTTAAATCTATTTGAGCTGAACTTCTGTGTGTCACTGAGTCGTTATTTATTCCCATGTCAGTTAGACTGTAAAAAGCATTAGTGATCACAAAATGCCCCAAAGCATGCAATAACTACCAACAGCATAACAGATTTTGGCCTTGGTGTTTGCTTTCTAGTCAGTTACTTTGATTGACTTATTATAACAGTATTGTATCAAATGGTAGAAAGTAGCAGTAACATATTAGCTAAAGATAAAATTCAAAGTGAATCAAATATCCCAAGAGAACAGTATATATTTAATTTCAAGCCTGTGTGTGTTTGGCAGAAACTAGATATTCAAAATAAATGAAATGTGAGACAGGGCAAAGAAAGAAGCTGTTTATAGTTACAACATTTCTGGTCGTTACAGCTTAGCTTGTAGTTTGTTAAATGAACCTGATTATAAAAACACTTTTATTCCCATCATCACAAACGAAGAAGACAAAAGGAGAAATGGACAGATTTGGTAGGTTAAAACGTTTCCCTGCCTGACATACTGCAGATACAGCTACACAATATTTCAAGAAGATAGGACTTGTAACTTGAAACCTTGTGTCTGTAGCTGGAGCTTGGATGGTATGAGAAGGAGGAGGAGGAGGAGGAGGAGAAAAGCAACTGTATGGCATATTTGTTTTCTTTCTGTTTAAAATGTATGCTGATCTGTGTTAGCTGAAGCATTCACTGTTTTGTCTGTTTATAGCAGACAAAATGGTGTGTTTGTGTGTGAATGTGCGTCGAGGGGTGGGGTCGGGTGGGGGGAGTGTAATGTGATCCTGTTAAGGAGCAACCCCCCCTTCTCCTGGGCTTTTACAGCTCTCCTTGCTCACAATCCCCCTCCCTCCTCCAACCATCGCACTCTGAAAGTCTGGGCACCTGCCAGGTCCCACAATCATTATCCTAATGAGCACTGACAGCCTAAAGTCAGTCTGGCTACAATAAACATTATTCACCAGAGCACCATACATAGAAAAAGAAGAAGAAGAAGAAGAAGAAGAACAAGAAGAAGAAGAAGGAGAAGAAGAAGAAGAAGAAGAAGAAGAAGAAAATGTTTGTGTTATGACCTGATCTAGAAATCAGTGAACCTTTCCACAAGATTAAACAATTTAATTGTGGCCTATCATTTGTGTCTGAGTAATGTCTGACTTTCTGATCCTGACAGATTGACAGTTTCTGGGTTGCATTTGGTCTGTTATAAAAATAAAACACAATGCCAGATCTGTTCTTTAAAAAAAACAAAAAAACAAACAAAACAAAACATAACCTCAGATCAACAGATCGCTTGGAGAAACATTCTAAGTAACTTCATTAAGCAGCTTAGATAAAAAAAAAAGAAGGTCTAGACACTGGTAGCAGCCAGTGCATGGATGATGAGAGAGTTCAGCTGAGTCTCCATAAACGTCTTGGAAGAGGAGGTGATGATTTTGAGGTGATGGGCCATTCATGGTCTGAAAATCTTCAATGAATATAAATGCCAGGGACTGACTCACAACACGCTGGCTGCTAGATGCTAAACAAATATAAGAGGTGATCACGGAAATGTAATATGTAGTTTTTGGGAGATTGGGTTGAATAGCTCATTCAAGTCCAAATCAGATCACAGCGAAATCTGATGTCTTTCTTCTCAGCAAAGACAAAGCAGTAATGTGTATTTCACATGGGAATTTTCATTAGCAAGACACCTGCAAGCTTGAACTCTAGCAGTAACCTGACCTGAAGACGTGGTGCGCTTCCTGGCATGACATCACCCATCTGGCAGGAACAGGAAAAAGGTTAGTAAAGTGACTGCTGTGTGTGGATGTGAGGTTGTGTGCCACCATGGCAACTGTCACCGTGGGAACAATACCACCTGTCGCTCATAGTGGCCAGACAATGGAGGGCAGATGGGGAGCAAAGGGTGGAGTAAGGAACGAAATGCGGACCTTAGCAGGGACATCAAACAAATTCTTTAGGTGCTGTCGAAGCCCAGAGCCTATGGTGTTATTGTTTATCAGTGATTTTGTTAGCAGTACAGTACATGACCATTTGTGTTTCTCATTTTTATATTTTTTGTTTTATTGTCAATTTCCAGGTGCATATGTTTAGTAGTTAGACAAAAGTCCCTTTAAAATCTTAATAGTTGGCAAACAATCAGTTTATGAGTTCAAGATTTATATAACAATTTCGAGAGTAATATTGAGAAAGTGGTTTGATGGTTTGAGGTTAATGTGCAAAATTTGTCAGCATGAAATACTTGTATTTCCTGACAGTAGTTTTTCAAGCTTTTCAATTAAGTCAGGGCAAACAAATTCAGTTTTACCCAAATTGCTACATATATGCTAAGCTACTTGAAATAAAAGCAGGTAATTTAGTAAACTTAAGTATTTTTCTGTTTCTAATATAATACTCTTTTTTAAAAATTCTGAAATTAATTTACATAATCTCTATTATTATTATTAGGCTGCATGCTATTAAAATAAGTGTTTTTAAAATACTCTGATCATATTTGTTAATGTTTGGAAAATATAGCAGTCATTAATACAATGCATAATTAAATTTTATAGGATATCAACTGATCTGTATTGCACAGACTGTGCAGACATGTGCAGTGTGGTCTGAAATATCTGAGACAGAATGAAAGTTACTAATCAGTTTCACATCAACCACAAAAAAACCTTTTCTGCATCATGTGACTTCTCAAAATGTAAAACAGTTATTACAGGTTAATTCTTTACTATCAGTTAAGTCTTTAGTTGGGTTACATATGCATTACTGTTAAAATGTTAACTCAAAAAGAATTATTAAGATGAGTCAGGTAGTCGGGTAAACGTCACTGTGTCAGTCAGCAAAGAGAATAAGCAGAAGTTGGACTTTGACTTAGCTAGGATGTCGAGGAAGTCAATCAATCTTCTTCTTCAGGTGAAGTCCTATTTACCAGTCATGATAACGGAACTAGTATTCCATTTTCCTTGTGTGTATGTGTGTGTGTGTGTGTGTGTGTGCCAGTCAAGCTATCTGTGTGTGGGCCACGCTAAATCTTGGACCTTTCAAGTCAGGACATTTTTGGAAAAGTGAGGACTTCTTGGCCAGTGCTTTCTTGCCATCAAAACCTTGCTCAAGACATAAGAATTGTTTCCTCGTCTGTTTCTCTCATGTCCTCTTATCTACATCAGTGAGCCCTCTCCTCTTTTCAGGACGTAGAGTTATGAATTAGCGAGTTAAATTATTTACCAACTTTTGTTTATGAAATATCATTAATCGAATTTCCCGGAGGAACCCACCCAAGGGATTAATAAAGTTTTATCTAATCTAATCTAATCTAATCTAATCTAATCTAATCTAATCTAATCTAATCTAATCATCATTAATGTTATATAAACTGCATGTAAACTTTACAGGAAATTGCTACCTGTGTATGACATTGTTAAACACAATTTACCTATTTCATTGCTGAAATTGAAAGTGAAAAAACAAGTGGGATTTTTTTCAAAGATACTTAGACAGGCTAACGTTTTGACTTACTTGGCATAGTGAATAAAGTTGTTATAAAGTACGGAAGCAAAACCACAAATAAAATCCCTTGTAAAACAAAAACATCAGTTGGCATTAAAGGCTAAGTACCTCTTTGGCTTTAAAAGCTATTAACCTATTTGTAATGAATAACTTTTTGCATGTATTTTGCATAACCGTCTACCAGTTGCTTTCGCTTTCTCTCTCCTGTTTTTTTAAACCAGCTTTTCAATCAAAATTCTCTAAGATCAAGACATTTGAGCATTTTCTTGCATCAAATGTACTGCACACTTCCAGACTAATTTCTGCTGGGACTTTTAATCAGTTTTTTTCTAGACCATCTCATAACTCTCACAATAAATAAACAACTTTGCATTATGTGTATGTACTCTTTTATATGAGGCAGGTTTTATAGCTGAATCCATGTCTGAAAGCTGCCCAGTCCCTGAGGCAATGAAGAAACCTCAAACCAAAACATTTCCACCACCATGCTTCACAGCTGGTATGAGGCTCTTTTGAAAAGATGTTTTTGGGGCCTATGCCAAAAATGTCTGCAGTAACTCTATTTCTGGTTTGTCAGTCAAGAAAATTGTTCCACAACCTCTACATACATGCATATTGAGAAGACTTATCTGCAGATTCTATGATGACATTTTACACCAACTTTGTTTCAAATATCCTACTTGTAGCTAATTTTCTTGGTATATTTGAGATTAACTGTGTTACCAGTTATAGCTCCATAGACTGCAATAACAAAGAGAAAAACACAGGGACACAAGGAGGCTATAATCACTGGCACCCAATCAGAAAATCCGCTTTCTGTTTGTGAGTATTTTAAGTTTAAATATGTTGCAATTGTGACTTATCTGTTTTCTATATGTAATTTATGAAATTCAGGTGTTTGGTTGTATCATGTAATGTGTTTCCATCACATGTACTTTTTTGCCCCCATGTGAATACTTGGTCTTATGGCTACTGTAGACTGTGCCAATGTGCCTTTGTCTTGTAAAAGCAGTATTTACAAAACAAAGGCAAACTGAATTTTATTGCTTATTTTAAAATTAGTCTAAATCTCGTACTGTATGTCACAAAAAAACAGGCAATCGTTGAGTAAATTAGGAGCATTTACTCTAGCAAGGTACTGTGCTATTTTTTGTTTTACTTCTGTGAAATGTTTTTCTGTCACAAGCTAAAATATTCTCAAAGTCAACAAACTGATTCAGCATCATGAAGGGCCTTTCCCCAATTATTGGTGAGGCCACACTTCTCAGTTCCAATTGCTAATATGATTACCGCTTGAAAAGAAATAGTTTGCATGAGAGAACAGATTTTTTTTTTGTTCTTTTTTCCACTACAAACATGCATTCAAGTATAAATCTAAGCTATCCTTGCCACACATGCCATGCCGCAATTGGAAGTATGGGAGTGAAGGCTGAATAGAATGGGTGAATGTGGGAACTGGAGGTTTTCTACCGTGTAAGGGCCGCCATCTGCTCTTTATCCATGCTGGCACTAAGCACCAGTCCAGCCCTTGGCACCAGCATAGACACACACACACATTCACTTCATGCATAATATAATTGTAACTTTGCTCAGAAAGGCGAACAGAGCCGCGCTCAGCGCACCGCAAACAAACTCAAAAAAAGACAAACAGTGCATTTTAACAAACAAATATTATGCTAATTTAAACATATTAAATTTGATTCAGGGAAGTGTATTTGCACATTAAGTGCTTCCTAGATCTTTTCTGGCTTTTGTAATAAATTAACAAAAGTAAGTGTTTATTTGTGGATTTTCTTGTGTTTGTGTGTGTGTTTGTGTGTGTGCGTGTGTGTGTGTGTGTGTGTGTGTGTGTGTGTGTGTGTGTGAGGTTTGTTTCTGTAGAGCGAGTGTGCATTCACAATTATTAAAAACAAAGAAAAACGTCTCAGAGTTTGAGAAGCTGGGGGTTCTAAGTGCGTACATGTCAGTGTGTTGGTGTGTTTGCGGCTCTAACACAATGCAAAACCAAAACTAAGGCGATCAGCTTTTGTTTTTTGAAGGAGTGGATGGGGAAGATTGTGTGACAAGAGTGTTTTTTTTTCCCTTTTGGGGTTACTTGGCTCACTTGTGGTGTTAGTGCATGAGTGTACGTGTGTGTTTGGTGATGATGTTGGCTCCCAAAACAAAACCTGCAGCTGTTTTTACAGGCTCACACACAGCCATTCATCAGTTGTCACTTTAGTTCACCCCTCCTTTTCTTTAGCCATTTCTTTACACTTTCAAATAAATACGAGGGAGAGATTTTCTTTTTTTTGGGGGGGTGGGGGGGGGGGGGGGGGGGGGTACATAAACAATGCAGCAGTACTGCCTGATGAAGCGTATATGATTAAAAGCATTAGAAATTTTGTACAATGGCAAACAAGTGTTCTGCAGCCACAAGGTCCACTTTGTTACTGTACGTATGGGAGAGTGTAAGCAAGAGAAAAGAGTGATCTTGCACAAGCTCCATGGTGACAGTAAGTGTTGGCATAGCAATGAAGAACAGCTTTCTGAGGTTTACAACTGGTACAACATCTGTGACCAATCAGATTGGCTAAAACTTCCATTTGTGTTTTGCATTTTGGTTTACATGATGGCAGTACCATAATCTATAAAAAACTGGTAATATTACCTGATAATAGTAACATCCTGTACATGGCATCTAAAACTGTGATTGGAAGTGGCCTATCATGAGAAGGCCACGCTGTCCCAGACGCACAACTATTCTTCGAGCACAGCTACCTGCAAGAGCATGTGTTCCTTACACGACTTGGTAGTAAAAAATAAATAAATTCTGCTAACTGCACTGGGCACTCAGCTGCTTAGTTTCACAAAAGCAACTTACTATGACATGCTCATGCTACATGGTATTTATTGTTTGGCCTGTTTGTGCTGCTACAAAGTGAAATTGATGGAAAATGTTAGAAATTGAAGATTTTAACTCATTGCTAGATGACTTTATACATATCATGTGTAATTCAGCATTTGTGGATATAATTGGGATGTTATTGTCGTGAAATAAAAATGATAGGATTCTTTCATCAGGTGGCAGTAAGTGTATAAAGCCTAAAAACAGCTCATTGTAGCCCGTTGCTAGGTGGTTGCCAGAAAGTCTGCTGCTTTATTTATTTTTGATTACTTGAAGATCAAACTAATCAATCACTTTATTTATATGAGAAACATATGTGTATGTGTAAAACATTGTATTTTATATACAAAATACATCACAACATATCCCTACAGGACACAAACGCATGTCCTGAACACAAACAAAACACAGAATCATTACACAGTCATCGACTGACTGACCTTCAACACATGGTGGCACGTCACCGTCGTTGTTAGTCACTATCGTATGTGAGTGAGAAAATGCTTGTGTGTATGTTTATATGTGTACATGGATTTGTGTGTTTGCGTGTTAGGAGTCAATCCTTCCAAACAGGACTGCCATTAACCCTTGTAGCTATTGAAAGACCACCCAGATGTTTGGCTCTTTGTGTGTGTGCGTGTGTGTGGCCTGCAGACTGGCATTATGCTCTTTGTTATCTGTCCACTCCTCTGTCCATTTATGGTAAGATGACAATCCTCTCAGGGAGAAAAAACAGAACTTCATTATATCCCTAAGCTAACTTACAGTTGATAGAAATGTTTACACAAAATAAATCTTATCAGAATAAAATATGATTACCGTAAGATGACGTTCAGCTAGGTTATTAGCGTAGCTACCTTTGTTTGTCTTAACCAGGTCATGTCTGTGGCCTAATCTGACACTTGCATGTGTCATCTAATGATACTTCAGGGCCCCACATGCCCTGTGACTGGCCTGAAGCAATTGGTTCAAATGGCTCCACAACTAGCCCAAGTTCTTTCTGTTTATTCAGTGCGAGTGCACTCTCAGTTATAAATGGCAGTAACAAATGATTATTGCCATTACATAGAAATGATTGAATCTTATGTTTGGGACAGTCACATTTTTCCCCCAAAGAGACAACAACACCTGAAACAGGCAAGATTTTCCACTGATACTGAGCTTTTTTTGTTTAGTGTACCTTTGCAGAAATACAGGAAAGGAGAATAATTCCTCATCACTTTTTCAACATTCACCTTGATTTTGGGTTTTAGCCTAACAGTAACCAGAGCTCTATGTGACTCCTGCAGCTGCTGAAACACACAAAGAGTCCATTCTTTGTTACTTTATGTTGAACACACTGGTCCTCTGCATGAGATATGTTCAAAGATGGAAAGAGAAAGAGCATTACAGGACAGTTTCAAAGGGCAACACTCACTACTGGGCCTCAAAACCAATCCACCCACCCACACACACATACACACCCACAGACCCCTCACACACCTGTGCAAACTATCTGTCCTACTTCCTCTCCCCAAGACACACACACACACACACACACACACACACACACACACACACACACACACACACACACACACATTTCCTGTGGGCTCATACACTACCCTGTCTGTTCTCCAGGGCGTTAGCTGCTGGGCACTTGGTCAATGTGACCCAAGTGCAATGCTTTAGCTTTAGCGCTTTGAGACTGGCAGGCACATAACACACACACACACACACACACACACACACACACACACACACACACACACACACACAGAGAGAGAGAGAGAAACATATTAATATTAGTACATGTTTATTCACATTGAGTACCAACAGAAAATATGACTACATTAACATATTTTGATTGATGCCTAAAATTACACTCTCTGTGAGGTTAAAGTGCTGAATTTCCATTTTAATTTAGAGATGTTTGTAACATGTAGTACTAGAACCAAAGTTTTACATTAGTTTAAAGCAACAACAAATGCTAATTTTATATGATTAATTAAAGATATAAAATATAAAAATATAATAAAGCAATGCAGCATTACGAAGCATCATCACATGATTCAACATACATACATGCATACATACAGAAGGCAGGGAGAGGGGACTCTTTCATTTAAATCATGGGCATGCTACATCCAAAGAACCAGGACTGACATAAAAGGCTGAAAGTAGTCAGCAGATGCGGCCGTACATCCTATGATGTAAATTATTGTCTTGGCTTTTTAGTCATCTCTGACTCAATTTTGATGTTTACCGTTAAAAACCTCTATGATTATATAAATATAACAATTAATGTGTCTGACCTACAGCAAAATGTTGAAAGTCTAGTGTTTTACTTCTCCATATAAACATTTAGTTTTAACCAAAATCATATTTAGTAATAATTTTGTAATAAATAAGCTATTAAGGTTTATGATTTATAGGTAGAGCAATGTTTACAAACAACAGAAAAACCATGTAGACCAAGCAACATAAATAGGCTTTCATCATTTGTTCGTACGTGTGGTCTGAGGCATTTCTAAATTGGTTCTTAGAACAAACCTAGGTACAAAAATATTGATCAGGCAACGGTTTGTTGTGTAACATTTGTATATGCAACTTGGGCACAGATCGTGTTTACACACTGCTTGTGAAAGAGGCCCATTGTCTTTTTTCCTGCAGAAAATGCTTTGGATTATTTGTAATGTTTTCATATACAATACATATTTAAAAATAAAGACACAGAGTCAAAACAATCAAAAACACAAAAATAAGCAACACCTTGTTAGATTTAGTATTGTATCAACACAGCTGAAGCACTTAGTAAGAAAAGGAAAGACCTGTGTGATCACACACACACACACGTATGCACACACCACACACTACCTCTGTTTACACACCCCTAAGTAAACATCAGAAGAAACTACAAGCCTTGAAAAAAATCAAATAAAACCCTTGTGTTGTGGACGACACCTCACTCAGCATTCAACCAGCATCAGTCCACCCCACACAATTGACATGACACACCATTAACAAACACATGTGCACACAAGGTGACTAAAAAAAAGTCAACATCTCTGAGTTTTCTTAATTTGATTTTGATTTTAAAAGATTTGTAGCAGCAGCATTTTAACATCGCTCCCTGTAGCGGAAGAAAAGTCACCACGTTTCATGTTTCAATCATACAGCACACTGTACTTCTTTCTTTTAGAAAAACTGAATTTAAAATATATTTGCTGATTGATAATGTTCTTTTAACTCTTTGATAAATAAAATAATTCCCTCAAAAAACTAAAGATAAAAACACATGAGTGCATAAAAATCAGTTTTGCAAAAGTTACAGCAACAGTACAGTTTTTATTATCTGCTCTACAATTGGGAGTTGTGAGTGAGTTAAAGCATTAACAATTGTAACACCTTCTATGAGACCAGTGTGCACAGAGAGCATCTGATTGTGTGTTATCGTCTACTGGTAAAATCCTAAATATTGGGATCTTCAGGGTTGGTGCAAGTTCTTACCATTTCTTTCATTTCTGTCTCTCCTGCTTGTCGCCTTTCTTTTAAACATGAAAACATTCAAACACATACAAGCTAAAGATAAACCGATTATAATCGGTTTCTGTGTGCACAGCTGAGAAAAATAAAGAAGTAAGATTACAGTGTTGTTTTATGGGTCGTTTCAAAGTTGCATTGAATAAGAAGTAAATATTGTTAGACATGTTTAACTCTAGTGCCCAAAATCTGCACTGAGTGACCCACATGCAGTCATCAGCATGCAGCTTTTACTTCTTACTGACCAAGACACTTTTTCCTCATGACCTGGCCTCTGACCTCTTCCCTCAGTATCACCTGCCATAAATGTCCGGCATTTGAACAACACATTCTTAGTCCGGTGAGGTAACAATCTATATCAGTAGGCACAGAGAGCTGGAGCCGACCCCCTCTCTGCTTTATGGCATTAATTTAAGATGGCAGAGTAATGGGTATGACTTTGTGTTTGTGTGTGCGAGTGTGATAATAGTGTCTTCGTGCCATGTGTGTGTGAGGGAGCTGATTTAGGGCTGGTGGTAATGAGTGTGGTGGAATCCAGCTGGCTCCACAGCTAGCTAACCATCAACTAATGAGTCTGTGAGGCAGACAGAAGGTCTGTAATATGCTCTGTTTGAGAAAGAAACATCACTCATGGAATAGTATATTGGTAAAAGCGAGTTTCTGTAGGCAGTTTTGTCTGTTTTATTGGTGTTGAATGGAAGGCCTTTTTCAGTAAGATTTAAGGCAGCTTGGATCATAACCAACACGCCCTTTAAATAAAGAGGAGGTACCCAAAACGCACAAACTCAACACCCTCCCTGATAGGAAGGAAGAGTAGTTGTAAATTTGTTACACACTCAACAGGGGGCATTTGCTGGGGAGAGGAAACCAGCTGGAGCTCACAACAGGAAGGAGGAGGTCATGTCTTTGGTGACAGTCGACACTGTGTATGTGAAAGTGAGAGAGTTAATCAAGCTGTCATTTTGTACATAAGAAGCCTCTATTACTGTACATTAAAAACGTAAACAGCTAGTGTACCTGGTATCCTTCATAACTGTAACTATATTGTACTTCACTCTGACTTTTTTTAAATTTTTTCTGATGGTTAAATTAAAATTGCAACACAGACAAGCTTTATTGCATCAGTTCGCATCCACAACACACAACACATGACTCACACAGACAAAAACAAGTAGTAGAAGCACAGCAGCTTGAATCAGCTATTCAGGGAGCGAGAGAGGGTAAAGTTAATTAGACTAGTTGGCTGTTCCCAAAGACAGAAAACATTTAAAACTGAGGCCACTGTAAACCTAAGAAGCTAAACACTGGACAAACAAATATTTCCTGTGTATTTTAGGAGCTATACAAAAACACAGGTCATGTTCCTCGTCAGTCAAAGCGTGGTTTCAGTGTTGTTGAAATATGCAGGACTTTGTGCTGTGTGTAACATCGCAAACACACAAAGTGTCAGATTAGTTTGCAGAGTTTGGCTAACTTTACCAGTGCTAGCAACAGTATCCATGGTGTCCTCCGTGCTAGCGTCCAATCCCTGCTGTAGAACATACTTACGCTTTGCGTCGGTTGCTTGGTTATGTTCCAGTTCATTCTAACAATGCCAGTATTCATTTTTTACATCAAAGTACTGCAGAATAGCACTGCTTAGCATGGGTGGCATCTATTTACT
The DNA here is from genome assembly GCF_036321145.2 of Pelmatolapia mariae. Lineage (NCBI taxonomy): Eukaryota > Metazoa > Chordata > Actinopteri > Cichliformes > Cichlidae > Pelmatolapia > Pelmatolapia mariae. Next base: position 45,404,866 of record NC_086233.1, on the reverse strand, counting down.
TTCCCCTCCGCTCATTTACAGCTTCCTTTCACAGACAGAGCAAGAGAGAGGAAGAGAAAGGTCCAGCCGTCTGTCAGGGCTGCAATCCCAGGTAGTGGCCGGTGGCATTGTATGCTAATGACATAACAACAATATAGGTTCTTATATAGCGCTTTTCTATTATCCTTGAGCACTCAAAGCGCTTTATACACCTTGCCTCATTCATTTATTCGTACAAGCTTTTTATCTCACATTTATGCTCTCATAAATATACAGAAAGCAACTTGGGTTCAATATCTATGATACTTTTGCAGACTGGAACAACCAAGGATTGAACCACCAGCAGAGATGACCTGCTCTACCTTTTGAGCAGTGCATTATCATTCAAACACGTAACATACCGCAAAAGGTACCCTTTCACGTCCTTATTAAATGCTCTGGGTTCTCCATTGACTCCAATATAAACCCGCTCGTGGCGGTAAGAGACACTTAGAGCAGAGGCTCCAGCCATCCAGTCCAACACAAACACATGAAGGTATCACTGATAATTCAACAATAAAATAGCTTCATGTTGTGGCCATCACATAGTGTTTTCCAATGTGATTCAGGATCTAACAGTGAACAGATTTACATAATGCTTTGTTCGGTTTATTTTAATTTTGCATTTATAGATTCATTCCAACTCGCTTTCATTTCCAACGTGTAACGTACCAACGATTTGTCACAATAGTTGGTATGTTACGCGCTGGGATGAGAATGAGTTGTTCTGAGCTACAGCCACCCCTCTGACATCGATGAGCGAGAGCAGCAATGTTTAAACATCCAATCAGCTAATATGACACTGGTGTTTTCATTAGTATTTACAGTTAAGTTTATATTAAAGACTACTTAAATTCTCTTAAACTCTCTTAAACTCTCATGCCTCCTACTACTTGCAAAGCCCAAATCATTGCTACCACATTTCCATAACAGCCGGAAATCACGTGTCAAAAAATGAGGTCAGCTGACTACCTGAATAAACGGAATATCCAGGCGTTTCCATAAATGAACTTTTTTTTCCCACCGTGATGGCATGGATATATTCCAAAATGCCAATGCCAGGATTAATTGGGCTCAAATTGTGAAGAGTGGTTCACGGAGCGTGAGACATAGATTTCACACATGGATTGAACACCACAGAGTCCACACACTGGTCCAGACCTAAACCCCATTGAGAATCTTTGGCATGCAAAGCAGAAGACTTGAACGGTGCAACTCTCCCATCATCAAAACTGGGAGGTCCTGGCAAAAAATTAATCCAACGCTGGAGGGAAATACATGTTGTGACACTGCAATTTATCAATATAATGTCACAACAAATACGCGCTGTCCTACAATAAATTATTTATTTCATTTTTATATTTCAAGTGGCATCCATGAGTGTGTATATGAATGTCTGAAAACATCTATTTAAATTCCAATCTCCAAAGAAATGGGAGAAAAAATGAGACAGACTTCTGTTTTGGTACTTACGTTTCAATGAATCAAACACTGCCACTGCTTTTGCTGCTGTTGCTGCTGACTAAAACTTTTTGGTTCAGTGTCAGTCTGTGACATTTAAAAAGAGCGACAGAATTTCAGCTTCCAAGGTTTCCATTCAGAGAGACAGAACATCCACCGAATAAACCAAGTCTGCAATATCTTAGCATAATAATGCTTCAAGCAAATTAATTGCAGCTGTACTTACACTGGTGTCACATGACACCTACATAGATTATTGAAAAGTATAAAAGCATTCAGCATAAGGCGTAAGAAAATATTATATTTTGCAGCATTATAAGTTGCTGAATGGAGCTCAGATTTGTTTTGTTAACCTTTGCTGGGTCATCTTACCTTTAGGAGACATTGGATATGAATCAGGGTTTGGTTTACATCGAGGAGCAGATGGTATGCACAGAGTTTGGAAGAAGCCTTTAAACATGTAACCCTATACAGCAAAAATCACATACACAGCGATACCAGGATAGTGTTTCAAAATATCTGTTGAACCTTGAAGTATCAGCACTCGTCTGTTTAAAATAGTCACGCATTATTGTCCAAGAACAGTGGATTTCACTCCAGCAACACAACCTGATGCCTGCCAGGTGCTTTGGGTATGAAACATCTGAGGAACAGACTGTTCCAGATTAGCAGCTATGAGATGAGAGCTGCTAATGTTGTCTGTACATGATACTATGTTGGGATGTTCACCCTAACAATGTATAGCTTTGTATTTCTTCGAAACTACTCAATTCTGAGTCAAATATGACATTCAGACTGATTATTGTGTGGCAAATCATGTTTTCTGTCTTACACAGCAACAAAAATCAGGGCACTTTGTTTTTAAATGCTGTCCTTCCCACAATGGATATTTGCTTGCTAATTAAAGGAAACAAGCTCTGTGAACTGATCCTGTTATTCCTTCAAATGATAGTTTTTTAGCTATCATTTCTTCCTTAGGATTAGAGCAGTTAAAAGTTACACTGTAAGATTTGGCCCCTTTTACATTACACTCTGACAGTGCTTTGCTTTTTTTCTGTCTCACAATCCACCCAACCCCCACTGACTTTTTTCCTTTCTTCAAGCGTGTGTATGTGTGTGTGCGTTTGTAAAGTGTGCGTATTCTCCCTCCACAGCACAAAGCTGCGATTGGCTGGCGAGATTTGTTGGAGGGAAAAAAACGGGTGAGTAGCAGGGAGAGCGGAGCAGCGAGATAGTGCTGACTCAGGCACTCGGCCCCATTGTTCTCCTCGTCTCGTAACCCTACACCTCCCTGCCTCCAGCCAGACAGCCCATTGGCCAACCACAAGTGCTGGAGCCAAGGGGACTGCGGTGTTAAACAGTACCAAAAAAATCTTATCTCTTCCTCCATTAGTCCCACAATGAGAGAATTCAGCAGCCAACATCACAGTGGACACAGGGCCATTCAGGTTACAATATCTCTGCTGCATCTCAACGAGTTGGAGAGAAGTATTTTGGTGATAGTCAGGGCAGTTTATATAAGAGGTTACTACCTGTTTGTTGTATGCTGCTTTGACAGAAGGTGAAGACTTTGTAACCACTGCTTAAATAGATTGGAAATGCAGGTGTGTTGCTCTGGTTTGTTGTATAAGAGCTCTGTGAGACTTTGCTGGTAACTTTTCTTTTGTGATATAATGAGTGTTATGCAATTTTCCAGGTTGTGACTCATTAAAAATGGGAAATACAATTGATGCCTCACTACTTCAGCTATCTGACCAGTTGTAATTAAGTCTATCAAAAGACTGGAGAAACTTTTTCTGGAGATCAACCTTTTAGATCTCTTTAAGTGATTCCTGTATTCAATCACAGAACAGTGGCAACATTTTAAAAACTGTAAACACAACACACGTCCCAACTCTACAGGAAATGTGATATGGGCAGAATACTCGCCCTGGGGCTAAATGAGATTACTAGGTAACAAATCAGCATTCGACAGGGGAGGAAAGTGAGAGTTTGAGCGGTTTTAGTCATGGGATCCTCAGTTAACTAGGTCATTTCGATCCTAAAGGTGATAAATAGGTTGTGCATGCCACAGAGGGGCCAAGTTTAGTGAGCTGAAACCTACAAGGATGGAGCAGAAAACTAGGTTATCACGTGCCTTATGTTGAACATTGGCACTGATGTGATTTCCATGCATTACAACAAAGATGTGATTAAAAAGTCACTTTGGTTGTATTAACTTTATAGATCGTTATTATCATGCGTTTTTCATTAATTCATCAGTCATTTCTGTGGTTTGAGTTGAATTGTTTTCAGAGAAACAGACAAAATAATAACACATAGAAAAGAATGTGTGGCCACTGTTATATATATATATATATCATATTGTACACAGTGTTGATCATCATTTGTCGTGAAGGGTTTTAGGTCAGTGAAAATGCTGTGATGTACTCTTGAGGCAGTGCATCTAAACCACGAAAGCTGTTGTTCCTCTTTCAACAATCTTCAGGGGAACTTCTATGTATAGTAAAAGTTATATGTATAGTATGTGTGCAGTAAAAATTGCTCTGTGTTAAACCTGACTGGTAACCGTGCGGCCTGTTATACAGTCATCCAAGAAACAAACTTATTAAGAAAGTACAACATTTTGCTCTGAAAAGAAATAAATTATTTTATTTATGTTACGATTTTACATTTTGTTTGAAGTGTAACTTCATAAACTAACCACTGATTTCTTTCCCCAGTTAACAAGGAAACTGCAGCACCACAAAAAACACACATGAAAAGTCAGTTGTGCGTATCTGGGTTATGCTAGAGGGACAAAAGTAATGTAACTCTGCACAGTACATCATAAAATAAAAAGCATGAAGGAGTTCATGTGTCTTTGGACTGGAACAAAGACTTCCTTTTTCGAGGACAGTAAAACGCTTTTCACAAACTCCTACTTTGTGTTCCCGGGAGACAAAGGAAAGATTCTGCCGAAATCTACATGGATATTATTTCTAATTAATAATTAGACTAATAAATTGCTATGATTTATATCCTCTACATTCAACTATTGACTATTGTTTGTGTAAGGCACTAAAACGTTCCAGCAGTGCACCAGTAACATGAGACGCCGATGGTAAACTGCTATAAGCCCTTTTATTGGGAAATACACTGGTAAATTGCATTGCCAAATACACTTTACCAGAGAAAGGTTGTTTGAACCTTTGTCTTGGTTACAATAACAAACACAGAACTAAGGAATTTTTTTTGTTTGTTTTTTTTAATAATGAAAAGAAACCCAACTTCACATGTGGACGTTGGGGCATTGTGTCATCAGATATGTCCTTTCCTGATGCTCCTTAACAATAAAATTCACTGTGAGTTTCTTAGAGATTCCTTACAAAAGCATCTGTAGGGTCATTTTTAATGATGTTGGATAGATTCAAAAGATCCACATAAATGGGAAATTTGAGCATGGAAATACTCGAAGATACAGAAATGTCCACCTTCAGCCACTTCTCAGCGTGGATGCGAATTCACACGAATATACCCAATCTTGTCTGCGTTCTTTACGTTCTCAACAGTTTCCACGCTCTCATAGTTGAGGCATTGTTTCCCTACGATGCTAGACAATTAGCTGATTTTCCCTTGTGAGACAACTGATTCCCCTTAGCCTACGTTTATTAGATTCCACCCTGTTTCTATGAATATGGAGGAGGGTTGGCGCTGGGGGGCACAATGCCTTGCTGCTGTCCAACATTGCGCATCAAGCATGGTCATGGATTGAAAATTCTGCCCACAGTCACTATATGAAACAACAAGGCTCTTTCAGCTGGTGGGGCACTCAAAAGTTGGCTAGGCAGTAGAAGTCTAAGGAGCTTGGAAAGAAAAGCGTCTGGACTTCTTTAAGTTGCTTGAAGACGTTTCACCTCTCATCCGAGAAGCTTCTTCAGTTCTAAGGTCAAATGGCCGAGAGCTTAGAACTGAAGAAGCTTCTCGGATGAGAGGTGAAACGTCTTCAAGCAACTTAAAGAAGTCCAGACGCTTTTCTTTCCAAGCTCCTTAGACTACGATGACCTGGATGACTGAAACCTTCACAGACACTAGGCAGTAGAAGTTTGTGTATTTGTCTGTACAAAGCTGCACTGGGAAATGTATTGCCATAAAACATGCCAAATTAGCTGAAATATTTGAGCAACTTTTGGGGTGGGGGGAGAGGACTAACCAACTAGTATGAAACTAGAAATATTAGATGTTAATTTCAACTTGAGGACCTTGTCTTCAGGAGTTTCTACACAAATTTCTACACATTAATCACATTCTTCAATGATTATTGATACGTTAAATGGTACTTAACTGTGTGGCACTTTGCATTATGCATTAGAAACAGTGCAAGTTATACTACATTGTGGAGGAGTATAGCAACTCTACTCTGAGCCTACTCTCCTGAATGACTGAACTTATCAACGCATCTCTAAGGGAGACTGGAGCCACCCATCGGAGAAAGCTCATCTCGCTTGTATCCGCCTTCAGAATACCTAAAAATAAAAAGCCTAACAACACCTTCAGGCCTAGATTACCAGAGTTTAGGCATTTTTCTATAACAATGTCAGGACTGCAGCTCCACAACAATTTACTGGCATTGGGCATCAATTAAAATGTTAACAATTGGATTAAACTACTAGTACCGACTAGTGGCAATAGCAATGACTGCTCATCTAGTTACCTAGTCCACATCCCTAATCTATATCTTTCCTGTCTTCTAAAAGTTAAACCAAATCCATTAACATTGGTCCATGAATGCTGCTTGTAAATAAATTAAATGTTGCATATTTTAAAACCAAAAAATATCTGTGGGGTCAGATTTCATGTAAACAGTAGAAAGACTGTAAAACTTTATATTCCACTATGTTTTTTTTTTTTTAAATTTCTATAACATTCAAAAGATAGCCTGCTGAAATCGGATGACTGTTTTTGATACACTCTGTGTTAATGAGCAATCAAAAGAGCAAGGGTCCAGCCTTACTTAAGTTAAAAGACATTACCACTGAAGTGTACCCAGATAAAGCATTAAAAGTAGAAGCAACTATTGCTAAATGATCAAATAATTAATTTGCTAGATTTGAGATCTGTCAAACAATTATTAAAGACTGTACTATGCTCAATCCAGTCATTTGTCTTCTCTACCCTCATTCTTAGCTCCCCTACCCCTCATCTTTTTCCTCCCTTCTCTTGTTGGTTTGGGGTGTACACTCAGCCTGGCCCTCTTTTTCATCTCCATGTTCCTTCAAAAGAGTCAAAGCAGGGCCTCTCTGAGGTATTAAATATCTTTATTAAACTGCCTCTTTGTGGGCTTCCACTTGGTCCCCCTGCCTCCTCCCTTTCTACTCTGTACACCCCAACTATCCCCACACACTTGGCCCCTATCGACTTCTCTTCAAAGGCTCCCGACATGCGGCTTCTGCCGGCTACCTGCTGCGTTGCAAGATTATGCACAATAGTCTCCGCTGGTCCCCGCTGCGTAAAACCAGGCAAGCTCCACCACACTCGGCTGGGCCACATCTGACGGGGGGAGTTTGCCCAGACGGGATCCGCAGGATCAGCAAGATGAGTGAAACAGAGGTGGAGCAGGGGGATGAGGATAGTGAGGAGAGAAGGGGCAGTAGATTTTGCCACCAGCTGTGTCATGGTTTAGTGACTGCTATCAAAAGATGTGCTCTGGTGTTACCAAGTTGTCCCCCACAGATGCACTTTTTGATGAATTCCCTCATGCACATAGTGTCACTGTGTCTTCACACTCTTTGGCAGATGGTTGCTACAAATTTGTACCCTCATAGACAGGACAGCGCTTTTCTGATAATGACTGCACTCAAGCTGTTTTCACAAATGAAAATGCCAGGAGAATCAGGGCAGGACATTGTCCAAACTTTTCTCATAAGCAGAAAACAGCAGGAGATCATTTGCATCTGCCACAGTTGCACTGATAGAAATTCTCTGTGAGGTTTTGGCAAGAAAGGTACCAATATATGTGTGACAGAGTCTCCTTGGTGAAATCACCCAGACTTTGTGTAATGTCTTGACATAGGCCCTACATCTCTTTTGGGTAATGTCCCACAGAGTTCAGCATTTCAGTACATGTGTGAATATTCTCATTCAGATTTCTCATGACTTTTCACATGCTATCTAACACCTAGGTGGCGTGACGTTAAATAAGCTGGTTAACTCCAACATATTAAAAAAATGAATTTATACATGCTCCAAGAGTAAATTAAGACAGGAAGGTAGTTGTTGGTGGTGAAGGCAATAAAATTAAGAGCAAAAGAAGGCTTGGCCACAATAATGATTAAAACAACATCAGAAACACAAAAAGATGATACTGTATAAAAAAACAAAACAACTGAGACTTAGTAAGTAACTGTTTCTACATTAGGTCTTCAGGTTGTTCTTCGGTATTGGGTGTTAAGATGTGATGTGGAGGAATCAGAAGACAAAATCCAGCACTGACAGGATGACAGAATATCAGAGGGCTGCACTATGAAGCAAGATGAATGGGTTAGCAAGATACGTTGAGCCTGAATTTGGAGGTACTGTACAGTGTGACAAAGGTAAATCAGGCTAGATCACCATGGTAACTTATGCAAAACACATACCCTGGTTGGGAGCAACTATATAGCAAACAGACACAGCACACTTTTATTTTTTCTTTTATCATCTAAGTGCGATATAAATCATCTGATGAAGGAATATATTTTATAACCTGCAAAATCCACAGTTTAAACTGTGAATCACATTGTCACTGAAATGTTCATGCATTTAGTTGGTCATTCAGAAAATAAAGATATGTTTTTGTGCCTGGTGCTAATCTGCTGCTATGTTTTTTACACTGCTGGAATTGCACTTCATAGAACATATTAGAAAATTGATCAGTCCATTTTTAGTTTTTGTGTCTCCCCCCCCACTTTTTTTTTTTGAGTATTGAGGAGTAGTACAGATCCAGTCACAAAGAATGGAACAAGCCACAGGTGAAAGTAACAAACAGGTGAAAGTAAACAAACCATACACTTTACAAAAGAAGAAACCAAAAGATATTTGCAACTGAAATGTGAAGGCGTTAGAACACAGAAACAAACATGAATTCATTGAGAAACATAAAGTACCAGAACAAAGACAACAAAATAACAGGACTGTGACAGTAGGTCCCTGAAGACAAAAGGACAATCTCCTTTTGAGTCAAGCCTCAACTTTCAAACTGAATCTGAGGGTATGAACGGGCTTATGGTGTTCGTTTGTTTGTAGAACTGGAAAAGATTTGCTTTGAAAACAATCAGCAAATAACGGTTAAACCTTAAATACATTTGCTAAGGTTGGACATACTGTAATTAGCATGTTGAGTACACTAATCCGGTTTATCCAGTTCTGTCTCTGTCTGCATCTGATCAGCACCGTTAGAAGCGTTGTTGTGTAACCTGACCAGTTACGGAACTTCACGCAAAGCACAATATTTGCACATGAGACAATTTCACAAGGCGCACCGAGTGCTCACTCATTTTTGCTATCCTTTTTATCCAAGATAAACCTTCATATGTTTCATTCCTATGCAACAACGTGGGATCACGTTGCACCTAAGACAGGCTAAACTACAGTAATTGTGATTTTAAAACAGTCCCACAAATTTAACATTCATTTACTTGTCTCTCTATAAGCATCAGCTGAGTTCATTTAAAGGATATTTATGAGTCAGGATTTTACATCAAGGTTTTGGTTTTTTTTTTTAAATTTATAATTTTGATCAAGTTTTCGGTTTAGTAATAGATAATAGATAATTTAAGTAGTACAAGCATTAATGTAATGTTAGTGAAAACCAGCATTTGCCCACATAAAGTGTGTATACCCACACACATACACATAGCCCATTGAAAACCTATCAAAGTGCAAATGTCCAAAATATACATTTCTCAGTGTGACTAATCATTGTAATATTTGTTTGGTTTTTCTGCCCCCCCGCCGCTGACCAATTCTCCCAGTGCGAAGTGGCTGATGTAAAACTACACTTACAAAGTAGCCTCCCCCAACTCTGCCAGTTGCAGAGCACTCTTTGTCCACCACAATATGAGCCGGGGAAACAAAGACGCCATTGCCGATCCTCAGGTTTTGGTAGCCGTCTGTCACTCAAACCCATTGTTGACATGTGCACGGCTCAGGGCACAATAGGACTTTGTGTGAAGAGAGAGGTGGGCCACACCCATCTCCTGCCATATCTCTTACCTCTTATGTGTCTCTCTTACAGCTCTGTCATGTTCTTTAGATTTTTTCCCCCAATATGTTATTTTGTTATTTTACATAAATGTCTGCTTCCAGAAGCATCACAAAGTAATGCTAGATAAAAAAGGCAAAAAAAACCTCACAAAAGCAAAATATAGCCAAATCAAATCCTGATTGTTGTTGCAATTCTTAAACTAGATGAGCATAACAGTAAGATTATAACTTACTTTGTTTTGGACTTTGATTTATTTATCTATTTTTAATGTGAGCATTGTGAAGGCAACTTTCAGCTAGTCAACGAAACATTTATTTTCACTAAATTTTATGTGGCATGTAAAACGTAGCACAGAGTTGAACCTTGGACCTTGAAAAGATCAACACTTTTATCTGTTTAAAACTTGCCACAAAAACCAGTTTTGCCTTGACCTAGTCTTTTTGTTGTTATTCTTTGTGTTGATTTCTTTGCAGTGGAAAAAAGCCGTGGACACAGATATATTTATTGTTTAAAATGAGTAGAAAATTAGTCATTGTGTGTTTCTGGCTTCAACTTCTTTGTGTCTCTAGGATCCTGTAACTGTTCCAGTAGGTCAGGATGAATAAAGCCAGGGCTTGTTCGAAGGCCGCTACTAGTCTGGCTGTGTAGGCAACACAATCTTGCCCTTTGACCCTGATGACATCATATGACTGGCTCTTGTGCGTCTTTCCTGAACCCAGGAGGTCAAGATTATTCAGTGGAGTTTCAAACAAGCAAAGAGTAAGTGTCGAGGAGCGAGAGGCTTTGACAATTATATGTTTGCTCTGAGAGGCACCACTCTTGTGTGGATGTGCAGTCAAAAGCAGTGACTTTGTATGAGTCACTGAGTGTCTCTGAAAAAAACAAAATGCATGTTGCTAAAAGTATGTGCGCATGCATTTTTCAAGTCCTCGTAAACTGCAAAACTCTAAAGATGGCTATTTGTCTTTTATTTCCCATGGCAATGAGTCCATTTACATAACATTACCGATAACCCTGTTTAACTTGCAACGTCTTACAACAATGAGTGATTCAGTGGACTTGAACTTGCGAAATGAAGTAAAGTGACATGGCATAATTTAACCATAAACCCATCTGATAAGTTTGTTTACACGGTCATGACTGACTTTACTTCTTCTCGCTTCTGCTTTCTCCATTTTTCCTACCTCTTTTCATCATTCGTTCATTCTTTTACCCTTAATTCTAATATGATTATTATTAATAATATACTACAGCGACAACAATATGTAAAACTATGTAATATTGTAATGGTTTTGTATCTAATAGTTTTGCACTTATAGTTGTATAGTTCCTTAAGACTTTCTGTAACTAGTTTTTTACCTTAATTTTCATCTATTATATATAGTGTGTTCTGCCTATTTTTGTGTGAAGAGAGCAAATTCCTTGTTTGTGTGCACAAAGTTGGCCAAGTAAAGTTGACTCTGATATTTGGAAGAAACAAGCCCTGATCTCTAGTAACAGCAACACGTTTTACTTTCAAGCCTTAAAAGTGTGCTCGTCTTTATTATTTATTTTAACACATTTAAACAACAGAAGTTAAACCCAAGTGCTTTAGAGACAGGCAGTTGTCCAAAAAACCCAGTTTCAAAATACATGAAAAGCATGACTGAACTAATTATTGACAAAAGTAAAAATCACAATGATTTAGTGGTTATTAAAATTTGTTCCAATTTTGCAAATTAATGATGATTTTCCTCATAAATCTTGACACACTGCTCTCACCTGCATAAGCTTTATAGGGCTTTATAGGCTAAAAGTATCGGTATCATTAGCGCTGACCCTGTATTTAAGGGCTTGATAGCAACATTTTCATTACTATTTAACAAGGCAGAATCAGTACTGTTCTACTAATACCATGCTATTCCGTGCTAACCCAAAATTACATGACATTACACAAATCAGGCAAATTCTTGCCTCTCCTTTAATATAAGGCATAACATTCAGCAGCTGATTTTTACATTTTCAGCTGACTATTTTTGTTGCATAAAGGAAATGAATGAATGAAAAATGGCTCCTGACTGGGAAATTCAACTCTCTGTTGCTGTTGCTGCCGAGTGCCAGCTCCACTTGTGTTGTAGTGAACAGAGATAGAGCATATCTGTTTCCTATTCTTGTTATTTCCTTCTCTTTAATCTAGCTCAATTCTATGGCTCACGTGCTATAGATCTCATCACACCTGCCATTTATGTCTATTCAGCAGCGAAGGTGGAAGAATCTTTCATCGTATGTATCAACAAATAATTTTATTACTTGTGCTTTTATTTAATATACTTTTATTTAATACCTTCAAAGAAATGAGATTTTATTTTCTCCTTTCCTCGACACTTTTCCTTTCTCCTCCACCCATCTAGGTGATGTCCTTGCCATGTTCCCAACTGTACTCCATGCTTGCCTCTTTCAGGTTTTTCTTTTTAGAAGAATGCTGATTGAGTCACACAAAAAGATTAGCCCGCTGTGTATCTGGTTTATAAATGAAGTATACGGTTGAACGTTTTTAGTTATTTTTGTATCATTACATTGTGATATGTTTTTGGCTTTATTGTGTTTTTATTATTGATCATATTTTGCAAGGGAAAACAGAAAGAAAAGGGGGTGGGGGGGGGGGGGGGTGCCTGTGAATTTAAAAAACGGGATTTGTAATATTTTCCATTTTCTGCACATTTCTTCACATCCTCACAGTCTCCAAAGTGTAAAAGTACTGACTGAACTAAAAAGCTCCTTACTTGAACGCAGAAATTTATATTAGCAAACTGATACCCTACAAAATCATTTATTCATAATGCATTTGCACACACTTGTGCAAGCTCTTTTTCTGGCCAGAGGCACACTATGAGTTACTTCTCCTGGCCTCTTGGGTCAACGGGAGCATGAGGTCAAAGGTCAGGAGAGATAGAATGAAGCCTAAGAAGTGAAAAGAAGGTGGGAGGTTGTAGGAGGAGAAGGAGTGCGGTACACCGGTGGGGGAGGAGGATGAACAAACAATGGGGGGGGAGATTTTGGCGGGAAAAAGCTGACACAGACCTGGAGAGTCACCTCTTTCAGACGGGCGGTGAGTCATAGTCTGCTTCTTCCTCAGCGTCATCCAGAATCACACTCGCATGCTCTCACACATGTGGGGGGTTAAGATGTGAAGGCATGCAATCACATACAACCAGATGCACATGGACAGACACACCTCTCAGACACTCACACCAATACACACGCACACACACACACACCTTACAAACTCACACTAAATGACCAAACAATAGTCACACCACTTGCAGATGCCCCCTCCCCTCCCCGTTGAACACACATTGTGAGATGATGTCATCTTTGTTTGGTGGCATTGCTGCATGATTCAATGCGTTTATGTGTGAGTTGAGTCATGAGGGCAGGGTTCACATTTTTAGTGTGATTTCACTTATCACAACCTTTTCAATGAAATAACACACAGGAGAAAGAGGAAGGGGGGGAAAACTGGGAGTAAATTTTAAGCGTATCCTTGATATGTTTATGTGTGTGTGTGTGTGTGTGTGTGTCTCTGTGTGTTTATGTGTGTAATGTGGGACCATAAATCTGTCTGAATCTAAATCATATTAAATGTGAATATTGGTTTTGTAATAATGTTCACTGCGGTTAGGTTAAGGTTGACATAAATGTCAGAGTTGGGCAAGGAGCATTTAGTGTTTTGTTGAGTCTTTTAATGCTTTAGACTTCTGTTCAGGTGTGTTTGCGAGGTACAAAACAACAACTTTTGTACCCCTGCCATTCACACATTTGCACCGCATGCATATTACGTAAGTGCTTAAGTCCTTAATTGCATGCACGCCCTGTACTTGCCGTGTTAACTTCAAGAAAGACGATCCACGTTTGTCCTTGTTTTCCACAAAAAGCACATGGAACTAATAACAACTTTCCTCACTGGTCTTTAAAAAGTGTGAAAATTTTTATAATCAGATGCATGCTAGCTACTTTGGCAAATGCATGTGCATTTAGAGTCCGTGTACTTCCTCAAAATGAGCAGTGTATATAAACACATCGCCATCACCTCCACTTCAGTGAAATGATTAGCGCCTGGGGCCAAATTAAACATCCCCTGGACTCCAGCCTGGGAAATGAACTCATACTTAAACCCATGACATGGCCTAGTAGACATGAAAGCCCTCATAGAGAGGGTCGCTCTAAAGGAGGGGGCAAAAGCAGAGTGGCACCGGGCCCGTGTGGATGTGGCAGGAGGGTATGATGTCACCTGAGTCTGTGCAAGCCCCACCAGGCAGTGCAGCAGCAGCAGCCGAGGACTGGCCATTAGTGCAAGTCAATGCAGGCACTCACGGAGGTTGCACACACAGACACATAAAGGGGGAGGTAGGCGATGTGAAAAGACGGGGTGCACATTTCACTTTGGCATGGTTGTGAGCAATGTCATTATTTGAGCAGAAATTTGGGGTTTTTTCTGGTTAGGGTTTTTTCTTCATTCTTTGTCAACTTAATAATATAGCCAAAAGATCTGCACAATAGTGCATCTGCAAAATAATCTCATATCATGTTGGTAACTTCTGTTTCTTGGCATGGAAATAGGGATATATCCTGCCCTACTGGTTCAGCAAGACCCATTTCTGATTTCAGTTCGGTTCAGTTCAATTTTATTTATATCACCACAACAACCACCTCAAAGCGTTTTTATATTTTAAGGTTATAGACCCCATAATTGTACAAAAAAAACCCTCCAACAATCAGACGACCCTCTATGAGCAAGCACTTGGCAAAAGTGTGTGTGTGGGGGGGGGGGGGGGGGGGGGGGGGGGGGAATGTTGGGATTAGATATCCTTCTTGCCCTAGGAACTCTTCACAATTTCCCAGGAAGTGCTGGAGAATTTGGGGGAAGGATGTCCGAGGTACCTTAGTCTACTATCATCTCAGCCCAGATAAGGAAAATGGATGAGTTGTCAGCTGTCATTGCTGTAGAGAGAACCACCCCTCATGCTAGTCAGTTCTTCATAAACTTCAGAGGAGCTTTTATAATCAGTAAAAATAGATAAATACATATGCATAATTCCCATGGAACAATATGAGACTACACAACAGTGAAAGTAGTCAACAAAAAAAATGGAGAAGTTATTTTAGCAGTGGATATTTCAAATGTATTCACGGATACCAACAAAAAAGTAAAGAAAAAAAATTGATTTTTCCAAAGTAGATATAATTCAGTGCAGCATTTCTATAGTAATCAAGGTCTAATTAAATAAATGACATTTAAGTTGAAAAAAATCCAGTTACTGCTGCATCAGTGCAGAGGCATCAGGACTGTGCTTTTCTTCAGATGTGCTATGGTTTGTAAATCCAATAAATGATGTTAATGGGTTTTGCATCACGTTACAGGAACCTCGGAAATCAGAAATCAGGCATGACATGGCTCATGTGTTAGTGTATTCCAGAAAAACCGTGGGAAAACCATTCAAGTATCACTAGCAATATAGCATAATACTTGTTTTTATTTTGCACCTGAAAACAGCTCTGCAGCACTTTCATAGATAAAGCCTGGTCTGTGCTTTGTGTATGGTTTATTCAAGGTTTGTTAGTGAGTCACAAATACAGTGGCAGTACAGATGAACATTTGTTTTTATATACAGTCCTTCTACTTTTTACATTCACTCCCACCATCTAGGATTGTTAGCTCAGCGTTTGCTAGGGTTGCTCTGAAACTGTGAGTGGGAAATCTGGATTGAGGGCACGTTGCAGATTCATTCTGGGAACTCTGAAATTCTGACCTATTGGCAGTGATTTCAAAGCAGCTTTAAGAAACAACATGGTTTAGGGTTGGTATTTTGGCTAAAACAACATCTTTTTTGAAATGACAGTAATGATAATAAACACATGGGTAATCTTGGAAAATACTTGTTAAGGGGAAATGAAGCATGTCAAGATTCATTTATGCAGCCTGTCCTCTCCTCCGTAGGCTGTTAGTGTTACCTTGTTGCTCCTATTTTACAGTTGTAAGAGAACAACTTCAACATAAATAGATAGATAGATACCCGAAAAGACAGAGTGGGAGTTTTCTCAGGAACTCACAATGACTCCAATATTAGCAATGATAGCAACTTTGTTACAAAGGTCAAATGATTTTTGAACAACCCAGAGTACATTTTCACAGTTTCCAGGGGAAATGAAAGTAGTGGGCAGTGTGAAGTGTCCAAAATACACACAAAAAAAAGAAAGAAAGAAAAGAAAACAAACAAACAAACAAAAAAAGACACTGTTAAGCATATTGTATGTTTGTGGACATGGACAAGAAAATAGTTTTACTTCTTTTTTCCATTTCAATTACTTTTTTTTTTTTTAACTGTAAGGTGCTGTCTGTGAATTTCAGGTCAGAAAGGCGTGCCTGTTTTTTTGCACGACTTAATTTTTTAATTTGATCAAAAAGTTTATGCTAAAGTAATATATTTCTGAACCTTATCTAAGGGTAACATTTTGTCCAATCATTACCAATCATAATTCATGTGAATCACGTGAATACCCCCCCACCAACACCCCTGCTTTTACACATTCGTCATTCTCTCAAGCTGTGGCTGCCCTGGGGGCTATTTTTACTCTTACCTTTGTTTTTGGTTTGAAGCACACTCATTCCTCATGTCACGTAAGTGCACACACGCAGACGTGCACACATGCACGACCCAGTGGTTTATGTGGGAGGATGCCATGCAGTTGCAGCTGTGACAAAATACGAGGAAGCGTTTGACCTTTAGCGCACTGACGGGAAAGTGCACAGATACATGAAACTGCAGCCCCTTCAGGAATCTGCATCTGGTGAGCACACACACACACACACACACACACACACACACACACACACACACACACACACACACACACACACACACATTTTAAAAAGTACCGTTAATTTTAGATGTATCCATGGCAACACATGTTGGAGACGTTGGTCAATTGTTTGTTTTAACATAGGTAGGGACAATGGGTGGAAAGGGTAGCGGAATGAGCCACCATTGCTGAACCAATGTCAAGTTTTGCACAGCCTACCTGAAGCAAACTCCTCATGTTTCCTCTTAGGTTGGAGGGCTATACTCCCTTGGCATATGCCTAGGAGGAGCGATGTGATTTCTCTTTCTTTCTGTATGTGTGTGTGTGTGTGTGTGTGTGTGTGTGTGTGCGTGCGTGTGCGTGTGTGTATTAGTGTGCTTTTCTGATTAAGAGGGAGGGAAAGAGAGCTCTCTGGATGGAGAGAAAACCATTTAGCATTTGGGGAATACCACCTTGGAATGGACCTCTATTGCCCCCTTCTGGTATCTGAAACACTTGAACACTTACTATAAGTTGCCTGGTTCCCTGCAACAAAATAAATAAATAAACTTCACATCTGATAAGGCTTTTACCAACAAAAACTCATTTCCTAGGGTCATAAATAATATTTACAGAGTTAACTTAATTTTGTGATTCTTACTGCTGTGTAAAGGGAAAATTGAGGGTGGAGGCAGGCAGCAGTCTCCATAGGAACTCAAAGACTGATCTTATGAAATACAGGACACAGTGCTAGTGTCTTTGAGCACAACATGTAAATTGATACCTTGAGTGAAGACATGAGCAAGAGCTACCTGTGAGATTAAACAAAATTCAAAGCGTTATTCTCCAAGCACATGCCCTCAAATATCCTTTAAACAATTAGGTCCCCTGAAAGTGTTTCCAAAATGTCCTTATTCACAAGATTAAAAACAACAGTGGTCGTTAAAAAGGCAGAAAATAAGCACGCACACACACACGCGCGCACACACACGCGCGCACGCACACACACGCACACACACACACACACAGAGTGAGCCTGGTCCCCTTGCTTACCTGCAAGGCCGTCAAACTCAGGTTAAAACTCCCAGGCCTATTATTGTAACAGTGCCGCTCGCTTCTCTCTAATAGTCCTTGGCGCTCTTATAATCACAGCACACACTGGCCTGAATCTGACCAACACACACACCCAAGTATATGCTGCGCACACTCATACACAGTTCAGGAAATGAACCCCATTACCTTCACATCAAGTATAAAAAAGTGCTACCAAAACAGCGCAGTTACCACTTTACACAGAGTGGCCTTTCAGCGATACCTTCTACACTACGTTTATGCTCACACACATATACACCCAAACAAAGAAGCAGCTCTCTCTAACAAGGGTGTGGCTGACAGAGATTGGTTGCCAGACAGAGGTAGCCCTGTGTATGTGAGCGTGTGTATGCCCTGCACATACTCACTTGGGGTAGAGCAGTATGATTGGACTCTAAAAACTAGAATACACACAGTTGTATCACAAAAACAGAAACCTGCCTGCTAAATACACCACAGTAGACTTGTGAAGCAGAATGAAACCCCTAAATTCATCCTTTGAGTGCTTCCAGATTCTGTGGTTTAGTGTAGACAGACAGCTCAGGTATGAACTCTAAAATATCTGAGAGTGTGTCTCTGCAGACAGATGACTAAACAGGTATAAAATAACATGCTGGAACTAGATGAGGGGAATAAGTGTTACTGTGGAGAGACAGCAGTGTTTAATTTCATCAGGCCCTACGCGGACGGGCACCGCCTCCTGCTGGTAAAAAAGGTCAAGACATGACCCTACCAAAAAAAAAATTTTTAAGTTACTACCGCCATGTAAGAGTGTGACAGTAATCTGATTACCACTACAGTGATCAAGAAAATGCGCTGTGTGTTCATTACAGAGACTTAACTACAAGCTTCTTGGAGCTTTGTTGACACAGAAGAGACGGGTTAAACACAGCAGCAAAGAATGAAGGTTAAACACCACAGCACTTTACAGGAAGGGCCAGAGTCGACTCTATTTTCTAAGGCAGCTGAAAACATCTGTCGGACAATGCTCAGGATATTCTACCAGTCTGTTGTGGCCAGTGCTATCCTCTACGCTGTTGCATGCTGGGGCAGCAGGTTGAGGGTCACAGATGCCAATAGACTAAGTAAACTGATCCCAAGGCCAGCAATGTTGTGGGGATGGAGCTGGACTCTCTTAAGGTGGTGTCGGAGAGGCGAATGTTGTCCAAGATAAAGACAATGTTGGATAATTCCTCCCACACACTTCATGACATGCTGGCTAGCCACAGGAGCACGTTCAGTGAGAGACTGAGATGACCAAAAAGCACCACTGAACGAAACAGGAAATCATTCCTGCCTGTGGCCATCTCCCTGTACAACTCATCCACCTAACACACTGTATACTAATAATAGCTACACCCTTTTTGCACATGCTATTCTTTCTTATTCAGATATTTATTAGTAAGTGACTTATATGTATGTATATATTGTATATATTGTGCTATTTCTTACTTCTTGTATTGTCTGTTTTTGTTACTGTTTGTACTGGAGCACTGTAACCAACATAATTTCCCCTAGGGATCAATAAAGTATTCTGATTCTGATTCTGATGAAAATTAAAACTGAGATTTTAAAAAATCAGAAAACAAACAAACCATCTTAAAGTAAATCCTTTTCAGTCATTTTTAGTTAATGTATACAATAGATATAATGCTAAATACATTTAGATGAAAACTAGATCATGTATTTATATCCTCATTAATTATGTATATTATTGCTTTTCTCTTAACAGGTCAGCTCTAGTATGGGGGAGATTTAATTCACTTACCAAACACCCCCCCCATGCCAACCCCCCACCCCACCCCCCAAACTCCCATATACACGTTGCCCTTTTCGGTCTGAGAAAACAGGTCTGAGATACTTTTTAATCTAACACGGGAAACACTGATAAGTTCAAACTCAAGATAGCAAGAGATTAAATTCACCACTTACAGCTTACTGATTTTATCTTGGCATAGCCAGGAGAAAACACACACACACACACACACACACACACACACACACACACACACACACACACACACACACACACACACACACACCCTCCTGGTACCGCATGCACACACATCCACTTGCTGACTGCGGGACTTTCTCACAGGCCAGGAAGGCTGATGGATGAGGTCTGTATTTGATAGCAAACACAGAGCAACACTGATGTCACCAAACACTGAGATTAAGCAGCGGGTGAGGGACGTGGGAGACAAAGGTGGAAATAAAGATGTGCTTGTTTGTGTTTATCTTTGTATAAGGAGTAAGGAGTGTATTATTATAAGATGTGGGGTAGAAAAAAAACCCTTTAACCGGATTTATGGAAAGACACTTAGAAGCAGAAACAATAGATCCTCACATCATCCAACAGATTTCAATGCAAATCTCCAGTTTAGCCAAACTTGGCAGAGAATGTGAGGAAACGGCAAACCCTGCAAACTCTCTTTTGTGTCAGGTGGCCAACATTATACCTCCAAACAGTCACTATAAGTTTTGCTGACATCATTTGCTGAATACACAGTTACAGAAATACACACACAAATGCCCTACCACTTTTCCTGTTTCCACCCATGACCAAATTCTATCAATATTCTATTAAGTGGTAAAGAAAAGTGAAGAAATGATGTATGAAGCTATCTTTAGCATAACATTTAAACTTTAGTTTAAATTTTAAAGCGAGGGACTCCAACTGGCTGTGGTAACTGTGGTGTTAGTGCACTATGGGTGAAAAAAGAGATACTTGGTTTCTATCGATAAAGTTCAGTATGTAAAAGAAATAACTAAATTATTTTTCCAGGAATTGGAAAAGTATACCTCAAACATGAATTATGAAACCTTTGTTGATTGTCTCGTCTATGTTATTTACAGTCTATAGCGTAGTTAAACAACAGAAGCTAACCCAAAGTGCTTTAGAGACAGGTGTATTTATATCCAAGGTCTCCAAAAAAGACAGCACAAAAGTAAAAATCAAAGTGATTTAGTGGTCCTTAAAATGTGTTCAGAATTTGCAAATTGATGAGGATTCATATTGCCTTTATACCAAAACCTCAATACCAGAATTTGCAGTATCGCACAGCACTAAAAAGAGGCCCCTAAAAGGAGGTGAATCGCCCCTTCTTCAAAGGATCCTCTCCAGGTAAACCTGAGCGTTCAAGATATGCTGATTGCCTGCTGGCCTCAGTGTTTACTTGTTAAAGATTTATCACAACAAGAAGCTTAATTGAAGTATATCCCCCCCCACCCCCCCCCCCCCCCCCACACACACACACACACACACACATACTCACACTGTTAGGTTCCCTGTTGTTCTAATTGACAGGCTCACATATCTGTGATATGAATACCGGACTATACAGCCACTCAGCCTTTGTCCTTTGGCGAGGTTGACCTCACAAAAATAACAAGAAATTGTTCAATATGTTCCAGTGGTAGTCAAAATAAATTGCAGCAATATGGTCAGTTCATCTTTAGAGTCCATTAACACAATGCACTCATTAAAATCTACAATACGAACATCGGGACAGCTTTCCAAAGCCACTCAGTGCTCTGTCAGTCATCTGTCATCCATTGTTGTGCCCTTAATCCCGCCATTGACATCACGGTTCATTTCCACCATTGGGGACCCAGAATTAATCAGTGGACTTAAATTAGCCCAGGGTAATTAAAACACCAAGCAAATGGTTAATTAATTGACCTTGATTGTCATTAAACATTTCAATGAATCAATAAGGGATCAATTGTCACCAGCAACCAGCAGATGGACTGTGACCACGTAAATGAAACCGTAACAGGATGACAGTGGAGATGAAATGATCATGCTTTATTGCACAGACAGATGGATATGTATAGCCTCCCCCGCCCCCACCCTGTCCATCCTTTGCATTCACAGTTCTACCCTCCCCCCCGCCCAGAGCAAAGGGTTTATTTTTTAAAACCCTGGGCATGCAGTGAATTTAAGCCTACAGGTTCATCAAAGATGGGCGTTAATGTATTGCAAGTGAAAATGTGTGGCCATATTAAAAACAACAAAAAAAGCATACTGCTGGAGCCAAAACTCGAGGTTATTTTCATCATGTTATTAGTGTGCAGATTATTTTTGAAAAAACTGGTTTGCCTAAATTCACATCTTTAAATGTAAAGATTTTTTTTCTGATCAACAATCCAAAGGTATAATGATTACAGTAACATGTAACCCAGGGGGAAATACTTTGGAGAAGCTAGATATCCTTTACAGTTTGACTGCGCCTAATAACTGCATTCAAGTAATCCAGATTTACCTCTTTCTGTTACCTCAAGGCAGCTGTGCTCAGTATGACATCAACTTCTCTGTTTTCACCCCTCTTGAACTGAAGTTTGCTCCTGACCCCTCTATGGCCAGATTTTTTGAGGACAAAGGAACTCTGCTTTCTAGTACAGCCACCTCCCTCCTCCTCCTCTTATTCCTCCTCCCTACTCGACTTCTGTTCATTTAAACTCCCCAGGATGCCCCGCCCCCCAAGTCATAATCAACAACAAAACCTCCACAATGAATGGAGATCCGTGCCAGGCAGTTATTTTTGTATTGTAACATCCTTCAGAATGATATGAAAATAAGCACTTTTACCCTGCAGTGTTGTACTGGTTATAAAGTGCATGCTCAGTATTGGATGGATTCCTGATTTTTTTGTTTAACACTTAAACAAAGTGGTAAAACAAAAAGATACACCATAGTCTTCAACACATAGTGCAAATATATACATAAATAAATACAAGTCATTCAGGCATTTAATGAAACGAGGGACTGGAAAAAAGAAGAAAATGGAGGTCATGTTGAACACATATTGAATCGAGTTAATGGAAGAGATGTGAGCAAATGACCAGACACCCAGGGGGTTCTGGACTTAGGACCATGCATGAGTTTATCTGAAATTTTTCTTTTGTTTGTTTAAGATCAAACTGTGATCAATAAATTGTCCAAAAATGCCAAATGCAGCAAAAATGTTAAAATATATGCAAATTGTTATTTTAGAAAAATTGTCAAAAGGTTAAATAAACACTCCAGTTTCATAAAATTAGAATTTCCTGGCATTTATCTCACGGTTCAGGCTTCACAGGGTTAGTGTATATAACAAAATAGGATATTGTTGGTACTGGCACATAAAGCATCAATTTGAAACAAAGCACTAAGTGCAGCATACGTGCTTTAAACAAAGTAAAAAAGTCCAGTTTACTTTATTAATGCATGTAGTGTTAAAGCCAGTGCAAATGGGCAGGTTCACTTTAATTATGTCACTTAAATGCTGAAAACTCACTTCAGTCTTTACAAACAGAAGCCTGCAAGTTGACAATAAGACAAGCAACCAGGAGCAAAACAACACGTTTGTGAGTGAATTTAAATGCTTCAGTTTGGCAGTGATGTCACTGGTGTTTTGACTACCCCGTGCTCCATGCAAATACACACACAGCCTCACCCTCCTCTTTCTGGCAGCATCAGCCAGCTGTCTCTCCTGCTGCTTTCAGCTGATGAAGTATAGGGGAGCTGGGAGGATATGAAGGAGGAAGGGTGGGGGTGGGTGGGTAACAGCTGAGCAGATGAAGTAGCCCCTACTGGGTTTGCCGAGGACGGGCTCTTTCCCAGCCACCCCGCAGCCGTGCAGCTGCCCAGGCACCAGCTGTCCTGATGATCGCACCAAACAGACCAGAGACTTCCTCGCTGTCGATGGAGTGGAAGTGCTGTAGTGTCACCAGCTGACACTGTCACCCCCCACAGCTACTCCACACCTAAACGATCCCAGACAAAACACACATGGAAATGCACAATATATCCCATTTGACTCACACAGCTGTTCAATTAAAGATTTGTGTTATACAGAACAGTAAATCTGCACCTTTATGTTACATGACTGTAATCACATATATGGAATAATTACATATATGTGGATTAATTACATCTGGAACAATTACTAGTTATTTCCAAATGTAAAAAATGTAGAATTGCAAACAAACTAAGGTGTTCAACGAGCTGGTCGAACATGTCTAACATAATTGCACCTGTTTTGTGTGGCGATAGATATGATAACAAACATGACATTATAGTTTTATGCTCACCATAAACTAGCAGGCAACTGGATATTTGTTGCATTCACATATGCAAATGTGTTGATAGGTTGCTGTTTTTTCAAAAACAGCATTTGCCCCAAAACATTAACATTCTATGTCCAGCAGTTTTCTGGAGCTATCTCATAAAATGTGATTCCTCACTTTAAAGCTATTTTCACACTATAGCTTTAACCCTTTCTTAACATCACCGAACTGAGCTGTATGTGACAACAGAAGTGTCCTACACACGTTTTTAATCGGCTAGCTCTTTCAGATTGCGAGACGCTACATCTTAAGAAAACACCAGCAAGTAGAAAAGCACTAAAAAACGCATGTGAAGAACTGCACTGATGGTTAAAAGAAAGAGTGTATTAATCAGTGTGTGGTGAGGGAGGGAAAAAAGCAAGGTAATGTGCGGTTTAATCACATGAGTCATACAATACTGTAGCTACATGTTTGCTACTAGCTGTTTACTGTTAGCATATCACGTCCACACTTCGGTTTTGTTTTGTGAGTTTTGTTAAGGATCTTTGGGGAGTTTTTTGTGCATTTTGTCAGCATTTTTCTTTTTGCTCTTGTTTTACTTAAGTTGCAATGCATTTTGACCTTTCAGGGCCGCTGTAGAAGCAGGTAACAGGTCAGCTCAGCTCTCACCTGAACCCTTTCACCTGAGCCAAATGGAACAGATCCATGAAGAAATGTTTGTGGGACTAAAGGTTCAGATCGGCAGAGACAGCTTTTTTTTTCCAGTAGTCAACAGGTACGTTATTAGTAATGTGGAATTACAATAAAGCTCAGTTTTGTTGCAGGATCTCTGTGAGGTTTAGAAGTGAACACTATGACAACTCAAAAGTAAGTGAAACTGTTTCTTTAAAAAAAAAGCCACAACTGTAACACAAGTTGAGTGGAAAAAAATAAAGTACATTTTAATCCTGTGAGTTACTACAAAGGCAAATTAAAGTGTTAAGCAAACAGTAACTGAGTACATTGATGTTTATATCTTAAGCCCAGAAAAGCAGAAAACTCACAGCTGTTACACAAGTAAAGATCAGCGGTAAAAGGCTGCGTCTGAAACAGCTGAATTAATGAGTGGTTAATAATTAAAAAACTAGTCTGCCGGTGCAGACATTATGAGTTTGACCCCACTGGATCACTTTATTATGGTGCTTGTCCTTGGATTTCCTATTTTAGGACATAATAAAACTGAACACTGGCCAGAGAAAGTACATTATGACTCTAAAAGGAGCTACAGTGCTCCTCAGCCGGGCCTCGGCAATGGGCTAATCTACACGTGTTCCACATAATGAGTCTATTAGCACAGCTGGATAAACAAGCCTTAAGGTTCAGTACAAATACATCAGTGTGCAGACACCTGATCCTTATCTTACTGCCTGATTTATTTTCACTTTTATTCAACTCAGAAAGGCTCTCTCAGTGTTTTATAGCAACTTTAAGAAGACATACTCACTCACTTTAAATGTTTATCTGGCAGCTGTTTGTTCAGGCAAGAAAATTCGTTTTGCGTAATTGTTTTGGTATTTAATATATTATTGTGTCTTATCCACATCACATCTACTGATAATATCAGTCACTCATATTAGTTTTCTTTACCTTGTTGAAACAGCTATTGTTGATTGTCTGTTTCATGTGGTTGGAAGGAAGGAGGGCGGACTGTGTGTGTGCATGTGTGTAATACAGAGATGAAGGTCAGTGTGGGGGCCCATATGGAGGGTGGATGGGAAATGTGTTTATGGGCGTGAGTACCACAACATACCACATATGGGAGACTATTGGGTTAGAGATGGCGACACGATTGTCAGCCGAGCACAAACTGAATTCAGTTACAGTGTAATTTAATGTAATGTAACTGAAAATAAAATTAGTCTCAAATAACAGTTTAACAAGCTAATTCTGTGAGCCTGTTTGGTGACATACAGAAGCTGAAATCATTATGTCAGCTCATCATCACATGTGTAAAACATGCGCATCAATAGAACAGAACAGTAAAATCATACAAAAAGTGATTTCAGTGACTTTGAACGAGTTATGGATGTTGGTGCCAGACAGGCTGGTGTGAGTATTTCAGAAAGTGTTGATCTACTGGGATTTTTTGTACCACATTCAGGATTTATAGAATTGTCCAAAAACAGTTCTGTCCAAAAACTGCTCAGCATGTTGAACCTCGAATTAGATGGGCTAGAGCACCAGAAGACCATGCTTAGTGCCAGTCATTTCACATTAGAACAGGAAATAGAGGCCACAATTCACATGGGCTCACCTGGAAAAGCTGCTGTGATGAGTCTCAACTTCTGCTGCAACATTTGGATGGCAGGGTCAGACTTTGACATAAATAACAACCAATCATGAATTGTATCACTATTTCAGGCTGCTGGTGACGGTGTATTGGTGTTCTTGGCACATTTTAGATCCTTTGCTTTGTGCTAAATGAACACCACAGTCTAAGTATCGTTGCTGACCACCTCCATCCCTTTATGGTTTGAAAGCATGGAAGGAAGGACAGAGGCTGCGGCTTGATGCAATTTCTGTAGTTTTTAGTTCTTTTAATATATATATTTTACTTTTAAATTTAAGAAGTTTGCATTTGTATGTTTGTGTTAGTGAACAGCAACATTATTTTTTTGTGAAGCAGTGAGCACTGGCGCACTAACATAAAGTCTCCTATGTCTTCATATCCACATTGTAACCATGTTCTGAAGCGTACTTTGTGGATAATGCCCTACTCCACAAAGATACGATCATTTCAAACTGGTTTCTTGAACATGCCAGTGAGTATTCAAATGGCCTCCACAGATCTCCAATAGAGCACCTTTGGTGTAATGGGACATTTGCATCATGGATATGCAGCTGATAAATCTGAAGCAATTGTCTGATGCTATCATGTCAATATAGAGCAAATTCTCTGAGGAAAGTTTCCAGCACCTTTTAATTAAGGCAGCTCTGAAACACAAAGGTATAACGTGACTGGTGAGTGTATATCATCATAAATAACACATTGAGGTAGTGCAGAATGAGAAACCCTCTGTTACTGCTATTTAACACTCACAAGCTGAAATCACATCTCTAATAAAGAGACCATAAACTGTCCAGCAAACTGATACATTTCTCTAATCCTGCTTTTCAGTGAGTGAGCACAATAAAAAGGGAGCTTTGGGGTCCTCAGGGTCAGGTCGTTGTTGGATCAGTTTCCCCCAACCATCACCATCTCAGCTGTAGCAATCCATCACAGAAGGCCCAAGCACTGGCCTGGGAGCCCCTAAACCAACAGTGACTGGCCACAGAGAAGGGTGAGCTGCTGTCCCAGGCCCTCCCACCATCACCTGTCACCTGTTATTGTCAGCAGCCCTCTGACTCCTTATAGAAAACAGGGCAGCAGCTGGCCTAATGAAGCAGACTGTGTGATGGGTGGCCTTTGCAAGTGTGTTAAAGGTTGCTTTGCAAGTCCTTTTGCTGTGTACCAAGGCCTCTTTTGCCAAAGGAAAAAAAAAAACATCTCGCACCAGAACACCTTATCTAAGGGGGAATGAGGTTTGCTGGGCACAAAGAAAATAGCTTTCATTTAGTAGGGAGGGGAATGATCAAAAGCCTTTCATGGTTTGAAATTATCTCATTGTTTGTTTATATAACAGCTTGAGAAAGGGTGAGTCATTTGTTCTTTGATTTCCTTTAATTGCCTGGAAATATTATAAGCAGCGAGCAGACCTCTTCAGTTACGGGCTGATCAAAACTCAAGGGAGAGAACCAAATCAAACCAAAACTGAACAAACAGATGACAATATATAGATTTAAAAAAATTGCCTCTCTCCATGGATATATTGACCCACTACCAAACCGATCTGTGAAAAGTACAGAGCACCAATGGTAGACCTACCAATTCTGTTATTCTATGGCAAATGCCAATCAGGCTACACGTTGCTGGGCAGTGAGAACAGAGCTCACCAGAGGACGTTAGCCCCACAGGCCATCCTCATGAAGTCTGTTTCTGATTGTTTTATCAGAGATATTGACACTAGTGGCCTGCTGGAGCTCACTTTGTGGCTCTGATAGTGGTCATCCTGTTCCTCAGATACCCTTCCCGCTGATGGTTTAAGGACCTCTATGACCCTGTTCAGCTATCCAAGTCTGTCTCCTGGAATCTCCTGTATGCTCCTGATTTGTGTGCTGAGAGACACACAAGCCTTCTGGGAATAACACGCACTAAGGTATCATTTTAGAGGAGCTGGACCTGTGTAACCTCTGTAGGATCCAGGTGTCACCTCATGCTACCAGTAGTGACACTGACCCTAGCAAAATGTCTGTGGCCTCCATCTGTAAAACAATTCCTGTTTTGTGGATTGCCTCACTGTCCCTCTAGTGCACCTGTTGTTAATTTTATGAAGACCAAAGCAGCTGAAACCGATTAGAACCCCCCCTCTACCACTTAACTGACAGATCAGTAACTCAGTTTAATTGTCATGATGCAAAAAGGTGTTCCTTTAATTTTTTGAGCAGTATACTTATATACTGAACATGGACCCCACTCCAAATACATATTCCCCATGCGTCTTTCATGAGAGGCTCTCTGCACACTAAATGTCCACTTGAATCACCACTTGATATATATATAAATAAATAAAAATATCACACAAGTCTGTATATCTCTCTCTAGTTGTTGTTTGCAGATTAGTTGAGATTATGTGTGATTTTCTTTACAACAAAGTATTGATTGCAATGATTATTAAGCTCAGAGCAAAAACAATAGGTCACCAGCTGGTTAGCAAATGAAGCACTGACCTCCCACTGGCAGCTCAGTCAAGACTGCTGCTGATGGTGAGAACTACAGTCAGAGAAGTCAGACTGTGACTATTTGTCGACTTGTGTCATACCTGTCACCTCGTAAGAGGACACAGCAGGATCCTGTTGAAGGTCTTCAGGGACATCAGTGTATGCAGGGTGAAATCTGCCTCTGTTACAGATGTGCTTTTTGCACTGTGGGGTGGGGTTGAAGCTGGCATTAGCAACACAAAAGTGACAAAATCTTCACTGCTCACAGGAGCTGACTCTGCCAGCTGAGCAATCTAACTATTCTGGCTATATTACACCAGTTTGAGACAGTGTCTGTGAAAGAATTTGATGAGGCCTAACAGATGGGATTGCTTTTAGATCAGTCTGACAATCTAATACTGGTAAACATGTTCATGAAATAAACCAAATTCTTACCATTTGCAATATGTATTTTCTTGGTTTAGCAGTAATTAGAATAGAATAGAATAGCCTTTATTGTCATTGTACAGGGTACAACGAAATTGGAGTGCCACTCCCTTGGTGCAAAATGCAATAATAAATATAAATGTAAAATATAAAAGGTACAATAAAACAAACGTAAGTACTCAACAAAAGTAATTATGATATTTACAAATTATACAGAAAGGATGAATGTCAAAATCACACACAGTTCTCAGTTCTCATTGCCTAAGAAATACAAAAAAACAACAACTAAAAACAGCAAGAATGTCCCATTCAACACAATAAAACAACAGATTATTCTACATTATTTTTTGCTGTGTTTATTGATTTATGACAGAAAGCATCAGTGCAAACAAACCTTAAATGAATTCCTTGTGAAAGCTAAATAATGAAGGTGATAAGAGGAAATTAAGGGAAAGTGACAGAGCCAGCATTACCTTAAGTGGAAAACACATGGGGACAACTGTTAGACTGCCATTAGGACCTCACACATAGACAAAAGCAGGTCAGCACCTCAGCTGTCTCTTGACATGTGGGTGTAAGAACCTGGCATCAGGGGTGGCCATATCCAAAGGTGTGCAAACCACAAAGTGATTCAAGAAAAGAGACGGTGAGAAGTTTTATTTACGCATCTCTAATCTTAGCTTGATCAAAAGAGAGACATCCTCTTCTGAGCCATATCCCCAAACATTCTCAGTAATGGGTTTGATTACTGGTGCTATTTTTTTTCTTGCTGTTATGTAACAATAAGTAGGTGGGGTAATTTGACTCTGTTCATTGATTTATTGTTTTGTCTTTTCTGTTTTCCTACTAGTGTTTGTTGTTTTACTGAAAGTTAGCTGCAAATCAGAAATCGCAAAGACAGTTTTCTCTAATTGTGTACCTAGAAGTGAGGAACTGTGACTCGGGAGCAATAGTGGAGAGTAAAAGAAAAGAAAGTGATTGCTTTAAATATGTGGTTTCACAATGTACGGTATATAGTATGTGTACTATAGAAAAAAACAAGGGTAACTACAGCTATTTATGCTTATTTATGTTTTTTGCGTTTGTCGTTGGTGTTCTGCATTTTGGTGATGTGGCTGAGGTTGAACAGGCATGAGGCTGGTTGTTTTGTTATTTTATATGAATTTCCTGTGGTTTGTGCAACTTTCTCATGGCAAACAAGAACATCTGCCAACAGTTTATTTACACTTTATTTGCACCACGCCAATGGTGTGTTTCAGAAAGACTGTGAAAGCAGGTTTGTGGTGCTCCATTTAAACTCCTTATTCAATTAGTGGCAAGTCTCATATCAGAGCATACTAATTTGTTAAAATGAATGTCTTTACAAACACTGAAGAAGCTTTTAAAATCAGTCTGCCATCAGTGGACACTGTGGCTTTATTATCAGCTCAGAACAAAATGTATACATCTTTCTCACGCTGTGACTTTGTGGTCTGTAAAGCAGCTGTCAGCATTTTGTGAAATATTTGTTGTAGCAATCACTATTTAGGTAAAAGTAACCTGTGTGAGTGTTCAAACATGTGAAACTCTGGTAAATCATTAGTCAGTTATTATATTGCAGTGACTCATATTGATGTTGGAGATAATGTAAATATATGAGTGAAGATGAGTGTGCTAAAATCATTAAGATTCTGAAACTGGAATAAATTGAGCTTAAAGCGACCGTCAACAAATTTATCAGTGGAGCAGACCTCAGGGCATCCTGTGATTGGTTTTGCTTGGTGGTAAAATGTAGAAATCTTGTACACTTTTTGCACAGAGTGGCAACTTTCTCATACTCACATGTCTGAGATACCAGCAAACTCTTGTTGCACTATTCAGTTACCAGTGCAATAAGAGTTTTTTGGGGAAGGAAATGTTGACTTCTATTTCGATTTATTTCAAACTCTGTAGTTTCTCATGAACATTGTCTAATCTCATTTAATATTTTTGTGTGTGTGTGTGTGTGTGTGTGTGTGTGTGTGTGTGTGTGTGTGTGTGTGTGTGTGTGTGTGCATAGTTTCATTGTTGAAGTGAGAATGCTGGGGCTTGCTTTTTGTGTTTTTGGTATCTGTTTTTATATGTGACATGACTTCAACTCAAGAAATAAAGTATTAAAAAATATATTAAAACATATTTATTAATGTCAAAATGCTCTAGATCAGGGGTGTCAAACTCATTTGACATCATGGGCCACATATAGCCCAGAGAAACTACATGATCATTTTGTAAAATTACAGAAAATGTTCTGGTAGTTCATCTTCCAGACTGTTTTGTAGTTATGAAATTGTAAATTATAACAAACACATTTTGGACTGGCTGTAAAAAAAAAAACAGTCATTTCTACAGCAGACAGTGAAAAAACAGGAACTTTTCTGTGATTTCATTGTTTATGCATTGAATGGCAGTTGGAGATGGGGGGTTAACAATCTATCTAATCTAGTTTAAAATCTATGCTGTTCTTCATATTTTCCAAACCCGTCTGATAGGCCAGATTGAAGTATTTGCTTTGTGTTTGACACTACTGCTCTAGATGGTGTTTTTAGCATTAAGCAGATCGTGCCAGCAGAGGGAGGGAAGGTGCTTGATGGTGTTTTATGCAAATCATTCCAATATTCCAGCCTTGAGTTCAGTATCCAGCATCTTCTTGGCACTTAAGAAAGTCCGTGGCACCAATCAACACCGATCTCAAATCCGAATAAGAGAGACAACAGATGGAGACGTATTTGCATTCCCGAGCAGTTGGAGTGAACAACACAACAGATGCTTTGCTTTTATTTTTTCCCGTGTTCGCTCGGACATTTGGAGGTATGGTAGGCAGAGAGGGACAAAGAGCCAAGGCCAAATATCTTGGCTCTGCAGGGACAACAGCTGGGAGGAACAGACCAGGAAGTCGTTTCACTTCATTAAAGACTCAGCATGAGAGCAGCAGAGCTTTCCTAGCTCACCCCGTTCTCATGATCACTCTACTC
Organism: Pelmatolapia mariae; assembly: GCF_036321145.2. Taxonomy (NCBI): domain Eukaryota; kingdom Metazoa; phylum Chordata; class Actinopteri; order Cichliformes; family Cichlidae; genus Pelmatolapia; species Pelmatolapia mariae. The sequence goes on along the minus strand of NC_086233.1, from coordinate 45,372,988 downwards.
CTCCTCCCTCCTACTGGCCAATACACACTTGCGCATATGCCTTTCCCCACCACTGATGGTTATAAGTCCAATTAAACATGGCACCTATTCCTAAACCTTTCCCATCAGTGCAATAAACTATCCCCCAAGTCTGTTTCTATTTCTAACGTGGTCATTGAGCTTCTAAGCTCCTCACAACTGATCCTCTTACAAGTGTGAAAGTGCTCTCTCCCTCTCCTCCATAGTGGAGCTGCTGTTTCACAGGTACAACAACCAATCTGCTGGGATGACGAAGTGTCTGTGGGAGTAATCTAAGAGTTTATTACCTCTTTATTTATCTTGTTCCATTTTGCCTCATTCGACTAGTTTCCTGCATGTCACCTTGCACCACCACACACTCATCACCAAGCATGTTTTAGCAGGTACAAATCCACATCTTTTGGCATCATTGGCGCCAATGAGTAATAAACAGTTACTTCATGATTTGCTTGTTCAGTGAGTGATGACCCCCTCCCCAATAGCACTACAAAAGAACACACCTGTTAGAATCTGCTTAATCCTAGCCAGCGGCCCTGCTCTCTCTGTGCTTTCTGGGGCCTGGTCTAATCCACACAAGGGCTCCGGGCCAAGGCCAGGGCAGATTAGACCCCCACCATCAATTTATCCATCCATGAACACACACCTCTGAGTCTGGCCCCTATAGCAAGTGTTTGAATTGGCCTCTTAATCCTTGGACTCAGTGGAGCCTTCCACCCGAGCACACAGCCACCTTCCCCCTCTGCCCAGACTTAATATTTATGCATCTTTTCCATACCCACTCACAAATCTGGCCCAGCCCAGCACTCACCACTCTGACCCCACCCGACCACTACCCCCCTCTGCCCCCACCTCCTTTCCCACTCTGCTGCCACCTCCTTTCCCTCCCCTGGTGGGACTGAAAGCCCATTGATTTGTTGATTTCACCCCTTTTGTCTGCAGTCGGCCGAGTGTTAACGGGACATCCAGAGTCCAGAGCGCAGTGACAGGACTTTTGGCATGGGAGATTAAGGTCCTAATCTGGGCATCTGTCAATGTCCAGTCCTGCTTTTTCCTTGCCGTTTGGAGAGGGGCCTTTTCTTGAGTTATTTTCAGTGTTAATTAGCTGTTCAAGCTGAAGACCCCCTGAGAAAAAAGAAAACTCCCCGATTCAAATAGAGCATAGAGGCAGTTTACAAATAAAGCCACATGTCTGAAAACAGTTAGGCAATAAATGAAGTTGATTGATTTCTAATGCTGGTGGTGCACTGTGTTAACAAACACATCTGTAATCCCGTGTGGGCAGTTCATTGTACTTATACCATGATGTAGTACAAACACAGTCCCAAAAAGGTTGGCATTAGGATCACATCTGTGTGTATAACTAAGGTTGTAAGTCTAAACTGTGGCAGTGTAGTTTGCAAATCAGTCCCTGGGTTATGTCCTTTATAAGTGATGGAAGAATTGTGTAACAAGGAAATTACCACCAAATTATGTGATAATACATTAAAATTATCTAATGTATGGTAAAAAAACAAACAAAAAAAAAAACATTAGAAAACTATATGCCACCTACACCTATATGCCTGCTCATAGGGGGTCATCTGATTGTTGGGGTTTTGTCTGTTTTTTCTGTATCATTGTTGGGTCTTTACCTCACATTATAAAGCACCTTGAGACATCTGTTGTTGTGATGTGCAGTTTATCTAAATTTGCGATTTACATAAATATAACTGAATTGAATTGAACTGACTATATCAGGGGTCCCCAATCCCAGTCCACGAGGGCCGGTGTCCCTGCAGGTTTTAGATGTGTCCTTGATCCATCACAGCTGATTTAAATGGATAAATTAACTTCTCAACATGTCTTGAAGTTCTCCAGAGGCCTGGTAATGAACTAATCATGTGATTCAGGTGTGCTGACCCTTTTAGGTGATATCTAAAACCTGCAGGGACACCGGCCCTCGTGGACTGGGATTGGGGACCCCTGGACTATATCATACAACTGTCAGGTTATAGCATGAGCAAATAGTGACCAGGACTTAATGAGTTTATGTCTCCATCTAGTGGTGTGATATCAGATTTTCAAGTCAGTAGAGTTGAATTTGATTCGAAAGTTGAGAAATTATTTTACACAACTCCTTCTTTGTGTTAGTGTTTAAGGTTTTTACATGAGCAAAAAACTGGAGGAAAATGTAAACCCAAAGCGTTTGACAGTCCTTTCACAAGATCAAACTGAAAGAAGGACATTGCTGAATTTTACATGGTTCTAGAATGTAGTAGAGTTTAACTGCAGCATAAATCATTGATGACATTTAGTAAAGATGAAATTTTAGGCTTTTTGAAGATCAGATATATTTCTGTGCTAGTTCTAGTGCATTTCATGCATTTATAAACTAAAGTTAAGGAGAATTATTTGAACTGCTTGTTTAGGCTATGAACCCTGACAGATGGGTGAGAGAAGCTTACATCCCCATCTATTGGTAGATCAAGAGGTCGCTAAAGTACGTCTATTAAAAACAAGATTGCATTAATGCATAGAAAAACACACATTACATTCCAAATAGTATGGCATTTACTGATCTGGGAATAAAAGAATTATGTTTTTAAGATGATCTCACAGTAAAAATACAATTTTCACATCAGTAGCAAAGAAGCAGAAAATTCTTATTTTCAATTAGAAGTGAGCATAATACTTTTGTTATTGCTGTGCAGCAACAGTACTGTCTTTCATCAGCAACAAGGAATGATATGTTTAATTGTAGATGATAAAGCACTGTATCTTTATATCATTTTTCAAGCGTGTGATGAAACCTCACAAGCATCTGCAACAACATCATTTTTTCTTTAAAATTCATGGTTTTGCTTTTAGTAAAGTAAAAAAAAAAATAACAGTACATGTCACATGTATAATCATGAATAAAATATTACTCTTAAAATGTATAAGGTGTATTAACAGAATTGTACTTCAAGTTGCACTTCAAGTTGAGCATTAGTGGCTGATTTCCACAGCTGAGAATCCTGTTTGGATAAACTTAACCCGAGACGATCTTGTCACATGGCAACAGTGGGTTGACACCAATTTTCTTGGCGCATTCATTCTGCAGGAAAAATACAAAATGCTAATGAAGTTAGCATCATGCTTAAAGAGGTTTTAAATGAAGTCAGATTGTATTTAGGTAAAAATACTCTCATTTACTTTCTAGTTAAAAACATAAACTGGCGTTAATGCCAAGCTAAAACAGGACCTCTGAATCTTCCTGTAGTCTGTGTAGGTTCTCAGTCATCCAGGTTATTGTAGTTTTCAAGCATGTGAGTTGAACTGGATTTGAAAATATTTCATCTTTCATCTGAAAGGCTTCTTGAGTACTAACAGCTGATGGGGAGTTCCCAGTATTTAACCTCTACTTTGGTTAGAAATGTTCTCATTTTGGACAGGGAAGATAGACGGGTTGAGAGGAGTAAAAGAGGCTAAATTTCTATATCTACCTTGAATAACAATCAATGAATACAGTAGCCTTTGACAATAGCTATCAGTTACCTGCAACACAGGCTTGAAATCCCTTCCCAGGCAATTCATCCCTCACTCACACTTTGGCCGTGTGACCTTGATGACCCAGGGTGGGGCAGTGTCTCACAAATAAGTCACAGCTTTACTCATATGTGATGCCAGGTCATCACCTAATTTGAAGGTTGGCGGTTGATCCTTGGTTGCTCCGTTCAGCATACCTAAAATACCTAGGGCAACATAGTGAACCCCAAGTTGCTCTCTGATGCTTTCATCTGAATACGAATGTAAGATAGAAAGCACTTGGGTGTGGGGGAAAAGTGCTTGTATAAATGAGTGTGAATGAGGGAATAAGGCATGTTGTATAAATTGCTTTGACTGGGTAGAAAAATGCTATATAAGAACCAGTCCATTTACCAATACCATTTAACATAGCTCATGCAACACTAGAGGTTAAATATCTGGGACTCTGTCAACTTTTCTCTAGAGCAAAATCTGTGAGTGTAACTGAAAACAGAGCAGGTCATAGTCTGGTAAATTAACACTAACTAAATGTGTGTTTTTTTCCCCTGGCTCCACCAAAGAAGCACTCTCACTCAAATCAAATGGCGTATTTCCAGTAAAAGCAACAGGTCTGAAGAAAAGCATTTCATGTTGTGAGCTCTATGTGAAAAAGGACAACCTTTTAGCCATTGCAGTTTAGACTAGCATGAGAACATCCCCACTTCTTAGCTTTTACCATGTATTTGACGACGTTGATGTGGTAAGGGATCCCACCCATATCCTCACATTTCTTCATGTTCATCCTCTCTGGATCTCCGGCAGCCAAAACAGGAGTGTCTAGGTCAGCCTGAAGCAGATAAGCCACAAAAAAGGAAAAAAAAGAAAAAAGAAAAGAAAGTATAGAGCAAGAAATTCACTTTTAACCTGCAAATGTTTGTCCCTATTTTATTTCATAAAACAAAGAAACTGTAACTACTGGATATCAACTGCATTTTTGATTAATCTTTTTTAGCATTTAATATTCCATCACTGGGATCAACTCACAGGATCCAGGTTTCTATGGATGGACAGCAGATCTGACATCCTGTCACTGAACCCGGGAGCAAAGTTCTCTGGATTGATTGCCACAAAACACTGACCCTGAAAATACGAAACAGGTGACACTGTGAGCTCATCAAACATGAACATCAAACAGAGCCTTGATTTGACGTCAGATGACCTATATCAGAGTCACTAGCTGGGCCTCTGTTTTAGATAACAGCAGTCAAACACTTCAGACTTGTGTCATGCTGATTTCTCTTCTGCTGGTACATGACGGCTGATTACTTTATGAACTTTGCCCCAGATCTGATAATCAGCACCACATTATCTGCAGTGTATTATCTATTCCAGCTACTGAAAAACTGTATTTTATCATTGCTGTGGGAGCGTTTTTTTTTTGTTTGTTTGTTTTGTTTTGTTTTTTGTGAATTATTCTTAATAAAAAAGTGATACAACAGTTTCAACTTGTTTCTCAGTCTGTTTCATTTCACAGACAAAACAACAAGATGACTTTTAGCACACTTTGTTACCAGTTTTGTCACAAGTTACATTAGGGACATGTTAAAATAGAACCAGTGTGTCCTTTGTATTTCACAACTAGGCAAAACAAAATGTACCAGGTTTGCAACACGGTCTGTTACTTTCCAAGTGCGGATGTATTTGCTGTACTGGGCACCAGCCAAGATGCCACAGAACACCTCCACCATCATTCCCAGACCATAGCCTTTGTACCCTCCTGAAGATAAAAACACAGAAAAACATATGCATGGAATAAATGTATTATACTGATCCTAGCCATCAATGGCATGTAATTCCACCAGTTCTGATAACTGGTTTCCAATTAATCTCCTATATGAGTTTTTCAAATCTGTGTATAGTATGGTATATGGTATAGATGAAGCACAAATCAGCCAGCTAGGGTTGTGGTTCAATTATATAGACTTAAAAAAGCAAGCAAGCAAGCAAACAAACAAACAAACACATATTTCACACATGAAGAATGAAAACATTCTTGACAAGATCTGCTGCTTCTGACCTGTGGCTTCACTGCCACCAACAGGCACCAGTCCTCCTCCAGTCAGCACTCTCTTGGGGTCTGTTGTAATTTTTCCCAGAGGGTCACAACCCCAGCCCTCAGGAATGGGGTCTCCACGCCGCTCATGAAGCTCCACCTATGCACATTTATATACAGTACAAGAGAAGAATGTTTCCACATTAAAAATGTTGTTTCAGTGGTCAATCACTGCTCGCTTGCATTTAATTTGTTAGAAGCTTACATGTGCAATAAACAAATATGCAGCAGTAGAGATGTTGATCTTACCTTTCCAAGGGCTACTGCTGAAGTGGCCATGTCTAAAACAAAGCTGTCTCCATCTTTAGCAGGAGCCGCAACACTGATGGGGTTGGTGCCCAAAGTACACTGCAGAGTTCACAGAGTTTGAATAATGAAGATTTTATGATCAAATTCATAAATATCTTAATTAAAGTGTCATATATTGCATTTACTATGGATTCTTTTCTAAAATAGTTAATACATATACCTCTTTAGCACGTGTGGGAACCACCAGTGGTGATGTGTTGGTAAATGACATCCCCTGTGGAGATCAGATTTTTTATTAGAAAGTTAAACAAAAAGCAAAAGCAACTGATCATGCTATGATCTAAAGAAGCAGCTGAGAAACAAAGTTATTGACATCTATCATCCTGGAAGGAAATACAAAGCTATACTAAAACACACTAAATCTGGGTCTATAATTGAAAAATGTATTCTTTCTGGGGGAAAAATCAACTGAAAAAGGGGAATAAAGATCAACAGACAAACATTTCACTCACAATCATGTTTTCCTTCAGTGCCTGCATTGCATAGTATCCAGCAATGCCATAATGGTTGGAGTCTAAAAAGAAAAAGGTCACATATAAATTTAGTGGCTGAACAGCAGTGGTAATGCACTGTCATTGTTTTAGTCGTCAGATTTGAGAACTATCTCTCCACTATAATTAAGTGTTGAAATATAATAATTATATTTAAAAACTCAAGAGAGATTTTATTGATGAGATCAGAGCACTTGTTCCCCTTAAATGAAAGTTTCTTAAACCTCTAAGAGCTAAATCATCATGGGCCCCAATCCTAATCCAAACCCTGTGCAATCTAATTATGTAGGTTTCTTTGTTGTTTTTAATTGTTATCTTAAGTTTTGGCAGTCAGGCAACAAGGAAAACAATAATTCTAATTTACACTCTAAAAACTACTTAAAGATTTTTTTCTCCAAAATAGAAGTTAAGGGTAGGGTTATTATTACCAATAGTGACTTATGACTTCAGAGGGTTAATAAAGTCTAACTGAGTCTTATACACCTCACTGAGTGTTAAACAAACTAAACAGTCAACTAGTTGCTGAACAGGAATCATGCACTTATAAAGGCAGGATTTTGTATAATCAAATACTTTAGTAAATGTCTATGTAAAATGAACAGGTTTTTAAACAGGGCAACAAATGACAGACATATATTGCTTGTTTAGTATAAGACCAGTTGTGTCTAACATAGTACACTAAATTTTGGTTCTTACTGGAAGCAAAATGCAAACAGTTCAATAATAAATGATCTGGAAACCTGTTTAACTGTGTCGCCACTATAACATTTCCTTTAGGGTTCAAATGGGACTCACTGTGTGCCACCACCCAGCCAATGCCAACGTCTTTGGCCTTTTTTATGGCCAGATTCATACAAAAGTTTCCCACCACTGGGCCTAAGAGATTCCTCCCATCCACCAGTGCCGTCGCTGCACTCTCCTTTTCTACCACTGGCTCACCGTCCTTGGCACAGATGCCAGTTTGAATGTCCTTCACATACATGTCTGTTAAAAATATAGTGAGTACACATAAACAACACACAGACTTAAATTTAAAATTACTGCTGATGTCTCCAGCATCAATGAGGAAAGCTTCTTAGTTTTTGTGCAAATAAGACACAATGATATGTACAGTGAGGATCAAACAATGAAGCAACAATGATGAAAACACAGTTTTGAAGGAGGCTGACCCATCCTGTTGAGTCCATGGCTGTAGTGGCCCCTGTGGTCTCCTTCCACCAACACTTCAGCTAGACTGCGAGCATGATGCTGCTTGGCACCGACTGCTGTCATGCACCTCTCAATGAAGCCTTTGACCTCCACCTGGCTGATCAAACATCTGCAAGGGGAACGCGATATTTAATAAGCAACATTTGAAAAAGTAGAGTAAAGATGATGATGTGATCATACTGCTTGTTTGGATATTGTATGTACTAAAAACACATTACACATATTACTTTTATATCAGTCATATCAAATTCAACAACCGACAGTCCGGTTATTTACTCTAACATAAATTGCTGATTTTACTTACATTGCAGTTGATCTTACCTAAAAATTTTAATTATATCATATAATTATATAAAATGTATTGCTTTTATTTTGTAAGGTTAAATAACCATAACTATCTTGGTTTCTTGACCTGAGTATATTTGGATGAAAGGGGTGGCTAGCTAATTGTATTAGAATGGTGCACTGTAGTTCACTTTTGTGCAGTAAAAGACAGACATTTAAAAAGCCACAAAAAGTTCACGCACCACACTCTGCAACTCTTATCAACACTTAACCATAAAAAAATTATTTATTATTTATTTTCACAAGGCTGGGGTGTATCATATTTTTTACCTGGTTTGTCCATGCACCACCTCCAGTGGCTCAGCACCACACTGGAGCATCTGGAAGTGGTTGGGCTTGCCCTGCTGCCTGTGTAATTACAACTAAATGCCAAATAGGACGAGATAAAACACACCTATCATCTATTATTGTATGCATTTTTTAATACAGGTTCCTTCATTTTCATTTTATAAGCACCAGAAGTTGTTTACTTGGAAAGCATAGCTAGCATACCTTCTTTGTTCTTTCACTTTTGGCACGTAGATATGAATGTGTAACACACATGACTAGGCTGTCAGACTGTGTAGTTGTATTATAATTGTCTCCTTGATGAGCTTAATTAAATGTTTCTGTGTAACACATCTGAATCTGTTGAGTTCATTCTGTGTGAGCTGAGCTGATTACATCACACATATTTTGTGTTCACCTTTGAGCCCTATGTAAATAATTGTTTTGGCTCACTGCATCTAATTAAAAATCAGTGCACATGACCATGACAGTCAGTTAAACTACCACAGGAGTTTTCTGCCTGATGGTCTAGTTCTCATTCAAAGACTGGAATCAAGAACAGGACATAAACAAAGCAAACTGCAAAGCTCCCCCATACTCTACACAACAGTCCCACCATGAGGATTTTTTTCCTGCCCTGTGCTAATTCAAATTTCAAAGTCCATTTTTGAAGTGATTGCAAAACCTGTAACCACACTGATGATTTACTTGTGGTTGAGGATTGCCTTCAAGAGAAGACCTGAGGGGTATATTGTGAGGGAACTTCAACATGGCCCGGCTTTCTTACATTAACTGGCTTGACAAAACCTAAAAGCCCAGTCAGTCATGATGTGCACCATGATAAGTGGTTATCAGTTGGTTATCAAACCTTTCTATGTTTCCTTCCTGTAATAAAACAGGTTTGAACAACTAATGATAAGTTCTGAGTGTTTAATGCTGAAAATGTAATGCTTTTCATCCTGTCTTCATTCTCATCCTCCTTTTTTGCTTCTTTCAGAATCAATAAAAATAGACATAGAAACAATTTACCCTGAGACTATTTGTGATTTAAAAAAAAAATCCCTTTTCTTTTGTAACATTAATTTCCAGCAACACATTTCCACATTCCAAGAATTACCCAAAGGCAAAATAAACAATAAAAGTAAGATAAGTTAATGAAAGTTTAACATCATTGTGTATAATTTCATTATTGTTATTTAATGCATTATTATTACTTTGATGTAAGGAGCAATTTGCCATTCTTTATTTTTGGCCAGATTTTGGGCATTGCACTCTAAACTAAACTAGAGGCGCATGGACAATCCAAATATTGATAGTATTAATACCAATGCTGGTATTGGTATTGCTTAGATACTAGCACAAAAGTATCAATACTGTGTTTCCATGTTGCCCGCCTGTTAAATAATTATGATATTATCATTATTATTATTATTAGTAGTAGTAGTTGTAGTATTAGTATTGGAAATGAAAAATGCCTTTCAGCTTTTCAGTTTCAAAAAACATGAAATGTTGAAAGGTGTGTTTTGTTGTATTAACTAATTATTGTGGAAAGTAAAACTCACAGTAATTTAGGGGTCATTAAAATGTGTTCAAAATTCGCACATTATTTATGATTCATCTCATGAAGTCGTAGCACACTGCTCTTCCCTACATTAGCTTTATAGGTTAAAAGTATAGGTATTACCAGTAATGGACAAATGCTAATGATTTGGTGGCTCGACACCAAAAAATGTAGGATGGCACAGCACTGCTGTAAGCTGACGTTTACGGTTTTTTCTCTAAAATCTAGCAATTACGGAATGTAGTGAGATGGTAGAATATTAATAAAGACGGAGACAATAGAAATACTAAAACACGGTACAGGTAAACGGCTGTACACATAATAAATAATAACCTACTGCATCACAAAAGCACTTTTTGTCGCAAGTCTAGGGATTATGTTAATCACAATGAAAAAACTCTTGGATGAGTTGCTAACTCGTCATGGCGCACAGGTTATTAATTCATTGACTGAATCTACAGGTGTCCTTTGACCACACTTCTAACCACGCTCCTACCTGCTCATGCTGACTTTGCTGTACTTTCACTATGATGGTCTGTCGATCCTGGATCAGATGTGTAGGGGGTAAATCCGATGACCTGACAACTTTCCTCTTCAAGTGCCTCAATGTTAGGAAACGCCCTATGTGTCAAAACTATCTGTCAGGTAACCTGCTGCTTCCGGTATTTCCATTATATCGTGTCAATTTAACCCAGAAAGCACATTCTGATCACAAGTACAAGTCAATGAGTTTGGCAAATTGACTGTTTAATATCATAAGTGTCATTGGCAATAAAAATGTCTTTTTCAAGAGAGATCTGGCCAAAGAGGGCAGCA